>NW_023657575.1:0-27184 GCF_015228065.2 Penaeus monodon
CCTATTATATAATTAAATTTTTTTTTTTTTTTTTCCCCAAATTATATATTATTTAAAATTTTTTTTTATGTTTATTTTTAATTTTTTTTTTTAAATTTTATTTTTTTTTTTTTTCTATTATATATATACAAAAATAAATACATATAAAATACACCCTAAAATGTTTTAATTTTTTGGTGTGTGGTGTGTATTTAAATTTTTAATATTTTAAAATATTTTTATATTTTTATTTTAAAATATAATTATATATATATATAATTATATAAATATATTTTTTTATGTTTAAATTTTTTTTTTTTTTTTATTTTTTTTTTTTATTTTTGTTGTGTGTGTGTGTGTGTATGTATTTACTAATTACCCACACACACGAAAAAAGGGGTTATACTTTTATATATAATTTTATATATATATATATAATTCTTTTATTTATATTATTATTAAAATTTATATATTTTTTTTAATTTTGTTGTGTGTGTGTGTGTGTGGGTGTGTGTTGTGTGTGGTGTGTTTTAAACATTATATATATATTCTATAAAATTTAAATTATTATTATTATTTAAAATTATATATATTTTATATTATGTATGAATAAATAAAAAAGGCATTACATGTATTTAAATTTTATTTATGTATATTATATATATATATATATATATATATATATATAAAATACATATATATGTTTTTATTTATTTTTTTCATATATATAATAAAATATATATATATATATATACATATATTAATAAATAATAATTTTAATATATTAATAATAAAATTTAAAATATATATATTTATCAAATGTTTTTATTAGTATGTATGTTAAATACACCACACAACACACACACACACACACCACACATACATTATATTATATATTATATATTATATATAAAATATTATAAATCAAAATTTATAAAAAATATACAATAATATTTTTTTTTATTTTTTTTTAAATTTTCTTTATTTATCAATAATATAAAAATTATAATATAAAATATTAAATTATATATTATAATTTATTTTAAAATTTTTTAAATATTATGTATGTATTTTGGAAAACAACACACACACACACACACACACACACACACAACACACACACCACACACACACACACACACACACACACACACACCACACCATAAATTTAAAATGATTTTAAGAGCTGACAAATGATGTTTAGTAACAGATTAAAATTTAGTCACCACTAAAAAAATCAAGGCTTTTGATAAGAGCCTTGGAAACACGGTTTTTAAATTTATGCGGAAGTATTTATAAAAATATAGCAAACGAATTTTAGGCACCACACAACACACACACACACACAACAACCCCACCCAACACACACACCACACAACACACCATACTACACACACACCACACACACCCCCAACACACACACTCAAAAAGTAAAGGGAAAGAAAAGAAAAAAAAGAAAGAAAAAAACATGTTATATGCATATATATATATATATATATAATATATATTATATATATATAATATATATATTTATATTTTAATATAACACAAAAACATATAAATATTATATATATTATATATATATAATATAAATATATATATATAGTATATAATATATTATATATAATTATATAAAATTTATATATATATATATTTATATATTTATATATAATTTATAATAATATATAAAATTAAAATTATAATACAATATATAGTCTATTTTAAAACATAATTATATGTGCAGACATATTATATATATTATATAATATATATAATATATAAAATTTTAATATATAATTTTATATGTATTTTTATAAAAAGATGATAGATAGATGATAAAGAACATAATATACAAAATATATTATATATAAAATATATATAATATTAATTATAATATATTATATTTTAATAACCTGTATTTTAAAATTATATTAATTATATTTATATAATATATTATAATGTATAATACTATATTTTTAATAAATATAAATATAAAATATAATATATATATATATCTATAAAATACTTATATATACAATTAATATATATTATATATTAAATAAAATATATAATATATATTATTATATGAATATACATTTTAAGGTGTGTTTTATGATATAAAATTATATATATAATATTATATGTAATATATAGGGGTTTATATATACATAATAAAATTAAAATATATATAATATTATAAATTATATATTTTAATATAATTATATTAATATATATAATATATATTATTTTGGGTATAAAAGGGTATATATATAAAATTATTATATATATATTATATATATAAATATTAATAATATTTATATATAAATTTATATATTATATATAATATATACACAAATTTCGGCTACTTTTTTATCTGAAAGGAACCCCCTAAAAATTTGAAATTTAAGTTAAATTTTCCATATTGTGGTGTTATTTTGGGTAACTTTACGTGATTGTGTTCATTATATATAATAATATAATATATATATTATATTTTAAAATATTTTATATATTATATATATACACACCACCAATATAAAACATAGTTGTGTGTGGGTTTTGCATAGACACACACACACAATGATTATAATTATTTGGTGTTTTTTAATATAAAAAAAATATATATATATATATAATATATAGTATATATTGCTTTTATATAATACATTAATTATATTTATAATAATATATATATTATATATATATATTTTAATATATATTATAAAAAATTTTACGTGTATATAAAAATTATGTTTAATACCACACACACACAACCCTATATATTATATATATAATAATATATATATATATTATATAAATATATGTTAATAATTATAAAATATTTTATATATATATATATATTTTTATAATATATAAAATTTATATATATTATATATATATATATATATACAAATTTTACATATCATATATTATATATTATATTAATATATATATATAATATAATTTTATATATATATATATTATACACACACACAATATGTATTCACACACACACACAAAAAAAACCACACCACAACACCCCATGTAATATATGTATATATATATATATATATATATTAAAATATATATATATAAAATTATATATTATTAATGTACATATATACATATAACATATACAATATATATCTAAAATCCTTATACATTATTTTTTTAAAAATACACACACACACACCCCACCAACATAACACATCAATATATGTAATTTTATATTTTATTTTATATAATAATATATTTTAAATAAAATATTTATAAAATTTTAATAATATAATTATGTATTATAATTTATTATTATATATAATATATATATATATATATTATTATTTTAATATGAATATTTATATACATACAACAAAATTTAAATATATAATATTATATATATATATATATTATTATATAATATATATTAAAAGAGGACCCAAATGCAGTTGATAGCGTCCGGGTTTCATTTACATAAGCAAACTGGAGTATTAAAGGGCCTTTGAAGACACGTTGCTTCGTCCTTCTGCAAAAATACCAAGTCTCCAAAGCTCTTGTTGATGATTCATGGCTCCTGTCCCAGACCGTCCATCTATTGATTTCTTGGTTTGACACCCAAAGCAGGGACTCACTAAAAAAACTCTCTGTGTTTTCAACTCCTCACCGAAAGCATAAATCGACTAAAGGGGTTTCCCCTAAAAACCCCCCAAAGTCCCGAATTTTGGGTTTAGCCCAGATTTTAGGCCCAAAGGGTTTTTGTCATTGCCAGATGCCTCAAGAGCATCAAAATGCATCAGGGACTCAGATAGAATAAAACATCGTCGGCAAACCCAAGGTCTGTGACCTTGATATTGCCCAGTGTTGCTCCACACTGATTTTGGATAGTGGCTTTGCCATATCCGTCTATCCCCGTGTTGTAAAGGTTTTGGGTTGGGACCAGCCTTGCCTCCCCAACAACGGGGGAGTTTGACAGGCACCCCCCACACTTTACACCCTTTTCCCGTACCGGTTTTGGGCTTGTTTTTTGGGCCAAATAATCCATGTCAGAATTCCCTAATCTCGGGATCTCCCATAGTGTTTCGATGCCCCGAGTCAACTCCTTCTAGAGGCTATGTAGGCTGCAGATGCACGATGCATTCACGAGGGCATTCAAAAATTTACTCGAAGCGCTAGGATAAGGTTTTTTAGGGGATTTGCTAGGAGTGAATCCAGACTGCTCCCGTTCTGGAGCCTTAGTAGGTGGTGGTGAATCCGTTTCAGAAGAATGGGTAAAAACCTTGCCTGGTATACGAGCATGTGATGCCACAGTAGTTGACTTTCCCAAAAAATTCTCCTTTCCCCTTAAAAGAGGAATGACCCGCCCCTCAACAGGCCTCACTTGTTAAAAAAAGGATAAACGAGACTCAAGGGCATAGATAGCGTCCGGTTTTTATAAAGGGCCTTGAAACACTATTTTGGTCCTTCTCTAATTACCGACACCCCAAATTTGCTCTTTTAATGGGTTTCCGGCTCTGTCTGTTTGGGTTTTTGGGTCTGACAGCCCAAATATGGCTCATCCCAAAGGTAGTAAAACTCTTGTAACTTAAACGTCTTCCCGCAAGCAGATTGATAAGGTTTCCCCAAACGGGTCCAAAAAGCCCAAATTTTGGTCTTCGTCAGGAGACCTTGGGCTTGGGGCCAGATGTTCCAAGCACCTCGTGAATAGCTTGCCTGAGGTTAAGCCCGGGCAGTCACTCGGGGATGGGTCCCACCATGCCACCCCAAGACCGCTCCAGATAAAGGGGGTGGCGGGTGGGGGGCCAACGCCCCGCCTGTGGGGTTCCCCTTGGGCTTTGTCCAAAGGCCCAACGGGTTGGCGTACCAGGTGCGGGGGGGAGAAAAACCCCCTCCCTCACCATATCCATTTTCTTTTTCTGGGGGGGGGAGGACGGCAAGGCCCCCTCCCCCCGAGCCACCCTTAACCCAGGGGCCTGAGGAGCAGGAGTTGTTCCCGCCGGGGAGTGTCCACCCCATAGAGCCCCCTGCTGCCCCAATTCCCCACATTTTAGCCTGAACCGCAAGGGAGGCTACGATAAGGACACACACACAACGCACGACGCACGCACACATAAAACCACACACACACCCCACACACACAACCACACACACACCACACACACACCCACAAACACACACAACCACTTTTTAAAATGTAAATATTCAATATATAAATATATTTATTATATATTATATAATATATATAATATATGTATATATAGCAATATATAATATATATATATATATTATTTTAAAATTATATATATTATATAGTATGTATTTCTTTAAGGGTAGGTTCATGTCAGCCGCCGTGGTCACAGCATTACTTAATTGTATTTTTTCATTTTGGGACTCTTGGAGTGAGAGGGTAGGGTCCCAGTTCCTTTTCCCACGGAAAATCCCGGTGATACCTTTTTTAGGTAATCAATCTCTCTTTTTTATCCGGGCTTGGGCCCCGCCTTTGATTTGGGGGGCTGGTTGGCCACCCGGGTCTAGGTAGGCAATCAAGGTGAATTCCCTTCCCCAAGGGAACAACGCGGCGGTCGGTGCTCAAAACCCTCAAATTAGTTGCCATCGTGACAGGTTGAGCCCGGGGCTCTAACATTCGCCCCGCGGCCCCATGTATGTATGAATTATAAAAATAAAAATAAAATATTTAATATAATTTTATATAAAATTACAAAATAAATTTATATATATTATATATATAATAATAATATACATAAATATATAAATATATATATTATATTTGTATATAATTTCCCATATATATTATTATTATATATTTTAATAATATGTTAATATGTATATTATATAATATATATATATATATATAATTATAATATAGATGCTAACAATAGTATTAATATATTATTATTTATTTATATATGCATTTTTATTTATAATATATATAATATATGATATATAATATATATATTATATATTAATATTCACACACACACACCACAACAAGCGGCACCCCCAAACACACACAAAACACACACACACCCCAACCAACACACACACACCAACAACACACGCGCGCACGCACCACACACACACACACACACACACACACACGCACATCATGTGGTGTATGTATGTATTTATTATATACAAAATATATAATATATATATATATATAATATAATAAAATATAATAATATTTCTATATATATTATTTATATATATATATATAAAAATATTATATATAATATAAATTTTATAATAATATATATATATTTATATATATATTTTAAATTTTATATATATTATTATATATATATAAAATTAATTATATAATATATTATATATTAATATATATTATGTTTGTGTGTATGTGTGGGTTAGGTGTGTGTGAGGGATATGTGTTATATATTAATAATATATATATTATATATATATTATATAATAATTTATATATATATATCATATATAATTTCTTTTTATAAAAGTGTTTGTGTGTTTTTGTATGTGGTATATGAATAATGTGTGTAATATGGTGTGTTATATATATATATAATATATATCTATATATATATATAAAAATATATATAAAAATGTGTATAAATATATAATTTTTTTATTTAAATATAATACATAATTTTAGTATATATATATATTATTATATTATATAATATATATATATATATATAATATCCCATAAACACACACCACACAACACACACACGTATACACTCAAAAGGGGGGAATTCATGCAACAGATTGAAAATAGAACAACAAAGGGGAAGTACAAAAAAACACAGGGAAATAAGCCCTTTTTCATGCCCTGAGAAACAGAAAGCGAGAAAAGGCTTTCGGCAATTGTCTTTTTTCGTTGTTTCTACTTACATACTCCCCAAAAAAATTTAATACATAATACATATAATATAATATATATAAATAAAATTTTATATATATATATATATATATAGCACCCACACACACAACACACACACACCCACACCACCCCACACCCACACACACACAAACACACACACACCCATAAAATTATACATTTTAACATATATACTTTATATAAAATAATTTAATATATAATTTATATAATGTTTTAAATTATATAATATATATTTGGAATACATATATTTAAAATTTTTTTATATATTATATATAAATATATAATATTTGATCATAATATATAATTAATATTTTAATTAGTATATAAATATATATATATATATAATAATATGTGTGTGGTGTGGGTGTGGTGGTGTGTGTGGTGTGTGTATTTATACCAATAATACTTTGTAACCAAAAAACAAAAACCCACACACACACACACACACACACACACACACACACACACACACAACACACACACAAACCCCACACACACCAAAAAACATATATAAAATATAATATATATATATAATATTATTATAAAATATATTTTTTAATATATATCTATATATAATATCTTAAAACTTTATATTTATTTTAAAGTTATAAATCTATATCTATTATTATCTATTATCATCTATTATAATATTATTATTATATTTAAAATATATAATAATATTTATATATATATATATATAATAATTATAATTATATAGGGTGGGATAAGATTACTTAATATCCACACATAAAAAAAAAAAAGGGTTTGGTGTCAAACACACAGTGATACGAAAACCAATTTATTATAACCCCCAATAATCACAGTTAAGACACGATATAAATATATGTGCAAAAATGACAATTCGTAGATGCAGATGGGGTCGGTAGACCAAGTGTGTCTTCGCTACCGTCAGTATATCTAGGTCGGCTCGCTAGGCGGCGAGCCCCCTTTACGGAAAAATTGGTGTGGCTGATCCAAGTGTCGCTTAGGTCGCTATTTCCGATGGCTGGATGGGGATCGCGCAATTCATAGGTCCGCCCTTGATGGGCCTCTAGGTGATTTTCCTATGATGCGGAAATGACAGATTCTCCAAAAGGCAAAGCGCGGGACTGCCGGGACGGTCTTTGTCCGACCCCTGGGTGATATGCAAAAACCGTAATTAAGGTCACATCTGTGTATTGTAAGATATATTTTCCAGATCGACTTTTGCGTTTTTAAACTATAAATAAAAAATGTTTTTCAAAAAGTTAATAAATGCATTTTAAAATTTTTTAAAATAATATATATATATATATAATATTTTATATATATTTTTATATATATATTTATGTATATTATATAAATGTGTATTTTAAAATTTAAATATTTTTATATAGTATTATAATATAATATATAGATATAGTATAGATTGATATAATATAATATATATATATAATAGAAGAAGATAGATAATGTTATAATGTAAAAAAAAAATAAAATATTATATTATATATATAATATATTATTATAAAATTTGTATAAATTTTATTTTATATACACCTTCCTATATAGAGATATAAATGTTTGTATATGTTTTATATATTTATATATTTTAATAATATATATAATTAAAATTATATATTTTATAATATATATATGCATAGCTAGATTATACCCCCTCCCACACACACAACACACCACCACACCGTATTGAAAAATTTGCGAGTAAAAAAAGGACATAGCCCATATTGGGACATGAAGAAAAAGCGTAGAAGATGGAAAACGCCGTAAAGGGGAACAAGAAATTGTTTGTCACTATTTCAAGGTCAAAAACCCCGAATTCCGGAGAAAAATACCAAGGCCCACAGGAGGTTGGGATTATTCCCCTTTTAAGGTGACTTCATAAATAAGCAACGGTTTTAACACACACACACGCGGGGAAGAATATAGAAAATTGGATAAGAAAAATTAGAAGAAAAAAGGAGGGGGAAAAAAAAAAAAAAAACGAGTTTAGGATTGAATAAGAAAAATAAATTCATTTGGAGGGTGAGAGCCCCTTAAGAAAACAAATTTTTCTTCGGAACCAAAAAATGGAGACAGACAATCATTAGCCTTGAGGCAAAAGGAATAACGAAAAATGGGGAAAATAGTTCAAATACAAAAATAGATGGTTTTTGTTGAAAAATAGCAATATTAACAAGGAAAAGGGAAAAAAGGAATGAGATTCATAAAACCCATGTAGAAATAAAGGCTACTGAGGTAAAAAAAACGGGGAAATAACGACAGTGTACATGTCACCCCATACATCAGGGGGTCACAAAAAAATTATCAAAAACTTACCCTAGCCCCGGGTTTAAATGTACAATTTTCGGGAAACTAAAGAAATGAAATTTTTTTAACGGGATTTTAATAGCAAAAAAACTGGGAAGTTTTTTCCCAAAGCTCAGACAAATTCGGGGGAAAGCAAAAATACTAGAAGTCATAAATGAATTTTTTCTCTTTCCCGAATGTAAACGGGTAAAGGGTTAGGTGACGTCTATGCTTGACAATATTTACAAAACATAAAAATAATATTTTGGTATGGAGTACTGCCCCCCTGTAGGGGAAAAGGTCATGTACTAATTAAGTTGAAACGTTTGCTACAGGAAAAAACTCACGTAAGTAAGAAAAAAAAAAGGGAAAATACGTTACGAGAGATAATATAAGCCTTAAATTTCTTGATGGCATAAATGGGAAACCCCCCTGAACGACGAGAACCTTTATATGAAATTCTAATTTTGGAAGCCATGCAAGGGGTAGGAAAATTTGTATCAAAATTGAAACAGAAGTAGGAAATGGCCAAAAGTGGTTTCAAGACAAATGCAAGAAAAAAAGAAACAAAAACCCTTTTGGGGAAGGGGACATAGATCTCAGGGAGCGTAAGAAAGGGGATAAGTGAAAAAATTAGTGTACTCAAAAATTTAGGGAGGCGAAATTTGACTTTGAAAGGATTAATCAATGAATGTACAAAATTCTTTAATTCACAATGTAAGAGTAAATTATACCATAAAAAAATAATGACATCGTTTTATACTAAAAGAGGAAATGTGTGAAATCCTTTTAAAGAGAAATTTTAACAGTGTTTTTTAGGACCTATACTTTGAAATGGCAATAACCCTACATGTAAAAACAGAAAATCGAAAATACCCCTCTCGAAAGACTGAAATAAAAAAACATACTGAAAGGCTTAGGGAAAACTAAAGCAGAGGGACATTGAGATATCAATGGGTTCTGAGGGAATGTTGAAGAATAATGCCGTAATTAAAAGGAAGCACTGTACATGGCGCGAGTAACTAGCAGAAAATTTCCCAAGGGTCGGTTTGGCGCGATTATGTTTACTGTTTTTATAAATTATTTTGGGTCAAACATAAGCCCCCGGTAATTTCTGAGTATGTTTGCAGACGACGTGAAATTGCAAAAAAGGTAAAAAGACGATGTCTATCCCAAAACCTCCAAATTTATAACGAGAACTTATTCATTTAACACCAATAAATGCCTTTTAGCTTTGAGAAAGTAAAATCGTCAATATACCATACAAGTTAGGGGACTAAACCAGACGATAAAGAAAAAAAACCTTGGAATAAATTTTAAAAAAAACCCAAACCCAAATGAAATATAAATGACAAGGTTTATAAAAGCTGGGTGACTTCCAACATGAAAAGGGATTCGTTATGTGGCGAAGGGCTGGTAAAGGTCTTACAACATCACAAGACCTGGTTTGAGTATGGTGCAGTGGTATGGAGTCCACACTTAAAAAGGATTTTAAAATAGAAAAAAATTCAAAAAGGGGCCACAAGAAGGCACCACTCTAAAAAAATGTGAGCTACGAAGAAAGACTACGAAAATAGGTCTTTCTATTTGGGGAAAAAAAGAAAAAAAGGGGGTATATAATGATGTTTAAAATAATTACAAGAAGGGTGAAGTAGACAAAGATGATTTTTTAAAATTTTAAATAAGAAAGGGCGAGAGGACACAGCAAAACGAGAAAACAGAAAGAGGGGAGAAAGAAGTCAAAATGGTTTTTTCCAAAAATGAACTATTTAAAAAATAGAATCTTTTAAATAACGTTGTGTCAAAAAATGGCATCAGTTTAAAAAGTTATTGTAATTTAAATATAACAGAGGGGGCTTATTGACCGTATTGAAAAAAATAGGTGAAACACAACACACACACACACAAACACATATATATATTGTATACGAAGATGGATAAAAACCCTCAAGCTCCACACGGAAAAATGATAAAATACCAATAAAAAAAGGTGTTAGACAGGGGAATCCTTGTCAATAAATGTTTTAGCTTGCCTTGAGGGGAAAAATTCAAGAAGCTAGAATGGGCGGAAAGGGTATCAAAATAGGGGACGAAAAACTAAATAATCTAAGAATGATTGTTCTCTTTGAAAAAGAGAAAATTTTGAAAAATGGACTTAGGTAAAATGTTCAAAAATAGAGTTCAATGGAACAGAGACATGACAAGGGGAAGCGCTGAGGGAGGGGGGAAGTATATTACCTAGGGCAAATTGTACAGACAAAAATCATCTAGCGAAGAGGAATTAAGCGACGCATCAGTCTAAGTGGAGCGCTTTTCAGCAGACTAATAATACTAAAAAGGTCCTTGCCTTGTATGGAAAGGGGGGATGCTGAGAATTAGCCTAAGAGATCGGATAAGAGGACGTGGATCAGGGAAAGACAGAAGTGGAAAATTACTTGGAGGATCAAAAAAAAAAAAATGGGAAGGGCAGGTCAAGATGTCGGAACAGGACGAAAAGGGAAAAAAAAGTAACAGACGGGCTATAGATAAAATTTAAGAGGGATGGATCGACCAGTGCAAATGGCAGACGAAAATTTGGGCCCAAGATGGAAAAAAGAATTGCCAGACAGACAAAGTTTTAAAAAAATTGGGAGGCCTATCCCGCAGTGGACTGATTCAGGGGTGATGAGATGAATATATATGGGGGACCCTACCCCTACTCACTCCCAAAAGCATCACAACATGAAAACTAAAATTAAAACATCTTGATCACGGCGGTCAAAAATGAAACCCCCACCAAAAAAAAAAAAAAAAAAAAGATATATATAGATACATATGTGTATGGGGGTTTATTCTCCTGTCTTCTTATAAAGGGCCCCTTAAATTCCATGCTATCTCGGGTCACAAAAATCTTTCCAAAATTGTTTCAGGGTAGAAGATGGAGCAAGGGGCAGGCCCAAGGCATCCGGTATGAATCCTCGGTGTCTTTCGAAGGGGATGGGGGGCAGAAAACCCCCCTAGAAAAGGTGCTCCTTGGGGTTCTGGGGGGGGAGTTCTGGCCTGCATGGGGGGTGGTGGGGGCCCTCACATTGGGTCTCACCTCTCCGACGCTCTCTGCCGACATGCTTGAGTATGGTAGGCCTCTCAGCAGCCCCTTCTTGACAATATTACTTACGTAATCCAAATATTTTATTGTATTACTTCTTGTTTTATATGAATTTGATTTTTTTTTACTTTATTTCATCTCAATATCATTTTTGAGGGAATATTAGGCAGTGGAATTTTTGACATTTAATCGACACATATTTTTAACTTAATATTGTTCTATCACATTTCCACTTTAGGTTGGATTCGGTGCATAAATTTTAGCCTTTTTTTTCCTGTTTTTCCTAGGGAAAAATAAAAAAGTATCTGTATTAAATTTGTACACTGTACGTGTATTTAAAATGTACAATGCATATAAGTAAATTGTTATTAAAGTTATATCTTTGAAGGGAAAATAGCTAGTTAAGAAAACAAAATAAAATATAAATTTTAATACACTCAAAAGGTTGAATGTTTTTCTTACAGGGATCCCTTGGGTGGAGGGTTTTCCCGAAGGGGAGGGGAAGGGGGGACAAAAGGAAAAAAATAGTAAATTCTTATATATTTGGAACTATCAAAAGTGTTCCACACATAAATGAATATTTATACAGAAAAAATACAGTTTTTTTTTTTAATGTAGATTTTTATTTTTCTATTTGAAAATAGGGGGGTGTGAAAAAAGGACGATTGAATAGGAATGGAGCGTGATGGTAAAGATAAAAGCCACAGATTTGTATTGCATTGGGATTTTAGTCTTTAAATTTTCAGTCGAATGCAACCTTTAAAACAGTTTTGTTTCTATCGTGAAAAATGCCCCTGATGAAAATAAAAATTTCCCAAAACTCTATTTTCCAGCCATCACAGGCAAAGGATCACAGCAAACTTACTGCAGAGGTGATCCCCGAAAATTTTTTTAATTTCATGGAGGTTCGGGGGTAAGGTCCACAGACTCCCTTGATATCACACAAACTGCGTTAGGCAAAGTGGAGATTGATACTAAAAGTGTGTCTAGCTGCTGCAGACATCCTAGATGCAATGGATTCCCCATTGATCCTTGTGCAACTTTACCAGTTTTCATGTGGCGGTGGAGCAGAAAAAAACCCGGCTGAGATTTCAAGGGGAGCCAGTTTTACCTTCTCCGAGTGGGGTGAGCAATGCTCTGGGCAAATAGAGGAATCAGAAGCTTTGTGGTGATCCTCACCTCTGAAAAGGCGAAAGCCATGTTTCTGCTTGTATGAACACAATCTCTGGGAAAAAGCCCGGCCCAATACACCTAACGACTTCCTCTCTCTGTAGGTGGGTGGCCCATGGCTTTAGCAACTGGAATGAAGAGAATTTGACTGGCAATTCACAGTCGTGATGCAAGGAAGATGCTTGCAGTGCATACCCATTGAGGGTGGGTGTTCGCCGATCAAAAGACCTGCACGACAGCCCTTTTACATTGCAAACCCCACTGGGGTACAAACTATGCTAATTAATCCCTCTAACTATGAAGAGCGAATCAACGCCTACAAAAAATTAAAAGGCTGAGACCCCATTATCTGGGCCCAAATTCTTTGGGCCCTCTGAAGTAGCGAGGACACCAGTTTTATGTAAAAGCCCTCTTTGACTTTGAAATGCTTTTGCCCCTCACGACCCCTGATGAAGATCGGGGAGATATTGACCGAATGTACAAACCCATGACAGTGGGGAGAGCAGTGACCTCAAATCTAGCCCAGCATCAACTGGCAGCAGCTCCTCTCCAAAATGTTTTCCGTTTCTGGAAATCCTATTGAGAGTACCACACGGGTTATTTTACAGGAGGGGAGTATGTGAAGAGAATGGCTGCCTCATCGACACCACAAACAAGCGGCACTTGCTAACTACATCATGTGGGTCATGTAAAGGCCCTGGGACGAGACCAACCAGGGGATCGTGATGCACCTTAAGTATCAATGGGGCCAATGGAGTGACTGCACTGAAAATAGGTGGGAAGGATGGCTGACAAAACAATGGTTTTTCCTGCATTGCCCTTTGGGAAACCCAAATATGTCGAGATTACTTTTACAGCAGGCCCAAGATGAGGCCAATGAAATGGAGAGGACATTCGCTCCCTTTTTAAGTTCCTGATATCAACGGGCGGGTGGATGAAGCAACCAAACCTCTGGGGTGTGGAAAAGGCTGATGCCATTTTCCCAAAATTATCGTTTTCCCCGAGGGATGGAAACACCACCCAAAATTTAGCACTTCTAGACATTTTGGGGTGTCCCCCAGGGCAGAACTTTGGCAATGGTTGCTCTCAGGGTTTGTTCGTGATTTCCATTTTTACTGTTTACATCAGAAACCCAAACATATTTCAGTTAGATTTCTTTTCTCATGATGTTTAAAAAACAAAACATGATATATTTTTATGTTTCAGTTTCCCGGTGGAGCATGATGAATTTAAGACTTTGGCCTTCCAACGGGGCGAAGCAAGTGGCCGGGGCCAACCATTTTCAAGGGCCCTTTTTATGCCTGAGTTCAATCAATCCTTTCCCCGCGGGATCCTACAGCCACCTTTTACCGTGAACCCTCCAGGCCCACCCTATGGGGGTATTTGGGCAGGTAAGAGCCGACACTATATTTGGTTTTTTTTACTCTGATCCACTAGATAATTGACTTTCACACGCTGTCTATCATTCTCTTTGGTCTGTTTTTTCTCCTGCGCACACAAAACCCCACACACAAAAACCCAACACAACACAACCACACACACACACACACACACACAAACAACCCCCTCCTAATCCTCTTTAGGGGTTCTTTTTGTTTCCTTTTATACAATTTTTTTAGTTTTATCAACCTTTTTTTGGTTGGTGTTTTTACACACGAGAAAACTTTTTCTTACAGATAAAAACTTAATGTCTGTGCTGCTGGGGAAAATGTATTTGTGGGGATTTGCTCTTTCCCCTTGATTTTTATGTATTTTTTTATGATTGTTTTTTCCGTTCTCACCTTATGTCTTCATCATTTTTTTTCATCACAGGTGATTGGCACGAGAATCAGGTTTCGACGCCCCGGGCCCTCAGAATGACAAGAAAGGCAATGCCATCGCCTGGTGGACGAATGCCACTTTGAAGCTTTAGAGTAAAAGCCCAGGCATCGTCGACCTATGCAAATCCCCGGGGTTTCCCGAGATCGAGAGTTCATGCCAAATGCCCCACTCAATGGTTAATACACAGGTAGACCTACACTTTACTCATTTGTATTTTTTTGTGTATATTTGCATTATATGATAGGAAAAGGAAATGAGGATACGGGCGTTTTCCCTATATGTTCAGACTTTCTCTAGTTGGGTGCATAAATTACAATCCTGTGGTGAAATTTCTAAATTATGTAATAATAGGCCTTATAACAAACTAAACATAAATTCAGAAAAGAAACATGCCCAAAAAAACCCAGAGGGGATTTAGTCAAAAAATCCCTAAAGAACAACTGATAAAGCCTTTCCCCTTTAACCTGATGGCAGATGGCATTCCACAGTGAAATAGTCCATGAGCCCTTTTCCCTGAAACAAAAAGCTGATCTTCCTAAAGTTATAGCTGTGCCTACATATGTAGTATAGCAAAAAGCCTTATGCCATTTAATGCTCTCGGTTTTGCTCAAACCACTGATTCCTTTTACCTTTTAGTACCCTAATAAAGACCCCTTTTTATTTTTTTCCCTAAGTTGATATGTAGTATACTGGGGCTGGGTATAATACAAAGGGCAAATATAAAAGTTATAAGATTTATAAAGGCTAATTTTAAAAACTAAAAAAATATTATATATAATTGTGATAACGCCCAGATTTGGGAGTTTAACTTTTTCAATGCTTTGATACCTTTTGGCCTATAATGATATTTTTGATGCAAATTTTAAAGATCAGAATATTTGTATATGAAAAAAATAGTGTAAAATGGTAGTACTCGCTAATGTAAAAAGAACAAAAAAGATACTTTTAAACCACCATGCTTGGGGTAACCCTTTTACCCTAGGATTCTTCTTTCCGATTCCACCCAAAACCAGGTAGATTTTTTAAGTTTTCAGCTGTTCAGGTGTTTAGTGAATTTTTTATCCCCATTCCCCGCCATTTCCAAATTTTAAAGACAACTTATTCTCTGGGGGAAAACATTTCTGACAACGGCGGTTTAAGAGAAGCCTTTCTGGGCCCACCAGAAGTAATTGGGTGCAATGGAAAGAAGCACGCCCTTTCCCGGGCCCCGACCATACTCCCCCCAGCAGATCTTTTCCTTTCTAAGCCAAAATCTGGTGGGTTCTATTACCCAAGGGGGGGTTTCTGAAAGGGGTTAGACCCTCACTCCCCGGGGAAGTTCCCTGTATGGTTCCATGCAAAAATGAAAGAGTTCTCAAGTGTGTGGAGCGTCCCGTTTGGGTTAAAGAACCCTGAAAAAAGTGGTGTATGGGAATACCAAAGGGAAGAACAGGAGAAAGTTTATATTTCATTATTGTTATTTTAAAAAAAAAAATTTTAAAAAAACTAGAGAAACATAAAAAGTGAGGATAGCAAAAGGGGGGCTTAATTGTTATTTAAAATTTTTTATTTTTTAATCTTGTGGAATGAGAGGCTTAAACCCGTGATTAGGGCTAGACCAAATATTTATGAGTTTGTTTCACGTAGAAGCAGTCTCATACAAGCATATTTTTGGGCTGTCATTGAAAAAATTTTCAGAATTTATAATTTTCCCAAATTTTTATAGTGGAAAACTGAGGGAAAATAGAAAAAAATAGAAAGAAATAATCAGAAAAATTTTTCCCCCGCCATGAAAAGATGTTATCCTGTTCCCCCGGCAAAAAATTCCCGTACAGTAAAAAAACTGCTGTTAGAGTGTAATTACTAATGTTTTTTTTTTTATCATATTATAAATATCCTCATACTTCAAAATTTTAGCACACGAAATGCGTTATCATAGGGTGGATTTCATAATGGAGAAGGAATTTTGAATAGTTTATATTCACGGCATGCACCGGACTGATTTTGGAACCCAAAATTTCTGGGGAATTTCTTTTATTTTTTTTGGGGAGATTCTGTAAAAGAATTCTTTACCCACGGCCTTTTGAACCCCCCACCCAAAGCATAAGGGGTCGAACTTTTCTAGTCTGAAAGTTTTTTTTTTGGCAATTTCCAGCTTACCAGAAAAGAACAAAAATAGCTACACCGCCCGGTGCATGGGTAGGGTTGTTTTATCAGGATGTGCCAGAGAAGAAACACAAATTCCCACATGGTTTAAAGACTCAGGAATTTTTGTTTTGAATTTGAAACCTAATAATGATGTCTTTTAAAGCTTATTTTCATATTCCATTAGTGCAATGCATAAAGATAGGAATGCTTTTCAACCTTGAAAAAGCATTCCTTTTCTGTGTCTGTAAATGGGACAACGGTTGTTGTTGTTTATGTTTTGTTATATCTGTAGTTTAAATATTACGGGTTTTTTCACAATACATCTTCGAAAAGATGTAAATACTTGGTTTCCAAGGAGGGTGAAAAACAAATCTAAAAAGTACTCCAATACATGTGTTGTATCATATCTGATATCTTGTAAGAAAAAATCTTGCTCATTCTGACAAAATGGGCATTCAGCCTTGCTCTCTATTTGATCTGACACACATTCAATTTAATTTTCCTTGTCAGGCATGCCAAGCTTTAATTAATCATTATACGTTTTTACGATAGAAATTTTTGTTTCCCGGCGTGTGAAAAGTTCATTTTAAAAACGCCTGTTTTCCACCCGCTCCTTGAGTAGTTTGAAGGGAACCACAAAGAAAAAATAATAAATAAAAAACGAAATGGTATGTTTGACCCTCTTTATGAAATGAATCTTCATAAATTCCTGAATACTCATTTTGCGGCCAATCTTATTATATGCTAAATAAGAAAGAAAATATGTCAAATGGATATGCCATCATGACATGGAAAAATCCCGAGGTGAAAACGAGGCTGCCAAGCTGACACTTTTTGAAGGGTGGCCGCAAGGCAATCTGAAATTGCAAATAGAGGCTGTATCACGGAATGAGGGAAAATGAACATTTCTCCCAGTGAAATAACCGCTCGATGGTATGTAGGTAAATAATTTGGGAGGAAGAGTGACACCCAGAACGACCCCCCCGTTCCGGATGCCCCTTCAACCAATGCAGTAAAATTCATATATATACCTAAAGCTCCCCCTAACAAGTCACACGGTGAAGGAAACGACTACAAGCCAAATGTGATTCATGACAGAACGTTATCAGACAGAGGTTAAAAAAACGTCATTGCGAAACATCGCCTCCATTTCGCCCAGCAATATGTGGAGAACGCACGGAATGCTCTATTGCTGGATGAGAGGTAACAGGTGTAAATATCATTAACTTTTTCAATTTGTTCACTAGTTAACATAGTTCAAAATAGCTATATGTTTATACATGATGGTGCCATGTACGTCATATTTGATGTTCCGATTATCTACCATTATTTACTCTTCATGTGTGACAGATGACATCTATGTAACGGCGAGAAGTGGCCACGTGACCTGTAATATTTGGAGTGGTATTTTCATGCATGATGTTGGTGAACTCGCCGCGCCCTTCCAAGAAACAATCATATTTGTGCCGAATAACTGCCCAGTACACACGTCAAAGACAGTTACGAAGGGGTGTGGTAACCAAAACTACGTGGAAGTCCTTCCGCGGCCAAGCAAGGTATATGACTCAAACCCGACGAAAAATGTTTGGGGTAATATTTTCAGTGTTTGGGAAACGGCTAATGAAAGAACCTCCCCGTAGCTAATGATCTTGCCAAAAGGGAATAGAAAGTGTTGCGAAGAAAACCGTAAACACATCACCTCTGTCCCGGGGACTAGACGAGGATTTAATTATCTTCGAAATTAATAGGTATCTTATCAATTAGTCGATTCACTGACCCCACCCCCCCCCAGGCAAAAAAAAATATATATATATACTTATATGTATATATATATATAAATATATATATATATATATATATATATATGTGTGTGTGTGTGTATGTATATATATATTTATATTTATTTTTTTCTTCTGTCAACTACATGCTACATAGGATTTCCACATGTGTGTAAACTATAAAAAAAAACAATGATCCATTATAAAATATTTAACCCCTTCAGTTCCTCGGCACACACACACATGCACACAGTCATCCACACAGTCAAAGTACTATTATTACTATTTCGGTTAATGTTCTAAAATAATAATATAGCATATTTCTTGTTTATTGAATCAATGTTTGGTTCTGACGAAAAGAAAACAACAATTTTATTAATCAAAAAACATATCAAGTTGGTATATCAAAACTGATTTTGTGACAAAACACAAGTAAGCCATCTTTATCTACACCTACCATATTCTGCACACGGATGTGCATTGACAAACAGAAGGAAATAAGGCTAAATGAAAGTAGAGCCTAAGATTACCTGCCCATTTCATCAGAATGAACAAGTTTTTTTTTTCCCCAAGATAATAGATATAAAACAACATGGATTGGGATTAAGTTCTTTAATTTGATATTGTAGCTGTGGCTGGCTGTAGTTTCCTCAGAGCTGAGATAGGATAAGTAAAACAAGTGGTGACAAACATCGCAAGTGTTTCTTCTTTCTTCTTTGTTGCTTTTCTTGGCTATCAACGAGCGGCATGTGGCCAAGGTTATTAAGCCAATGGATCCTATTTATTCTATCAATCTATATAAGGTCGTAAGTTTTGTCTCCCTTAGAAAAGTGAATGCAGTTACTGATTATTTACTCATTATCTGATAAGATATTGATATTGTAAAATTCTTTATTTTTTTTTCCCGAAACAATTTTTAGTGGCTGTCTTTGGTTTGAGTATTTTGGGCATACTGTTAATAGATGGTTTAGGGTAAGGGTGGTGGTACACTGGGGGCACTGTGGAGGGAAAGTTCTCTCTATATAGGGAGTGAGGTGGCATTGACCCTGAGACGGGCCAACACCACCTCCTCCCTTCTGACTTTCCTGTGGGCTGTGTCCCACAGTTTTACTTCTTGTCTGACTTTGTTAGTCACTTACTGGTTGGTCCACTCACTTTGCCACAGATGTATTTTTGCTTTTATAAGAGACACAAAACACCTGAGATCTGTACAGATTATGCTAAGGTCCAGATCACCAGTTGACCGGCTAATTTGTCAGCCTGCTCCTTGCCATGGATACCAGAGTGGCCTGGCACCCAAATTATCTTGACTGATTTGCTGGCACCATGTAGCTTACAAATGATATTACCCAGTAGTTCATTTTTAGTAGTTTCTAAGGATTTAATAGCTTTAAGTGAACTTCATGAACCCGAAAAATTTAACTATTTTATCGTGGGTCGTGGGATAGTGCAAAATCAATAGCTCTGTCAATGGCAAAAAGTTCAGCAGGAAAGATAGATGTATGATTCGGCAGTCTGAATTTTAGTTCACATTCAGTCGACCATACACCCGCACCTACACACTATCTGTCTTGGAGCCGTCGGTATATATATGAAAAAAGGAAAGATTTTTAAAACAAGGATCTTACTGAACCTCTGGCGTACCTCCACCTCCGGCGCCATGGACTTGGCTGATGGAAGCCAGGCTTCCATGATAGAAAAGTTGGGGTTTCCCCATGGCGCTTTATTTGAATGAACCAGGGTATCGATGGTTGAGAGATCTATACCGACTTTCTCGACGAGGTCGTGGAGTCTCGTGGAAAAGGGGCCCTAATGCCTCTATTGCCATTAGGGTGGCTCGGTTCTTAAGCCACCTTTGCGGCATAGGTCAGTGCTAGCTGGCCGCGTCTGAATCGGAGGGGAGGTACTCCTGACTCCACCTCAAGACGCTCGATCCGAGTGCATTTTAGGGCTCCAACATTCACACGCAAACAAGCATTCTGCACAGCATCCAAACCTTTCAAACTTGTTTTCGATGCCGAGCCATACACGATTGACCAAAAATCTACTTAGACCTAATCAGGGCTTTATATATCATTACTAAAGACTTTCTATCAGCTCCCCCATTTATTACCAGAAATGCACTTTAATAAATTTAGTGCTCTTCGACATTTATTCTTTAACTGACCAATGTGGTCTTTCTAACTGAGTCTACTATCAAAGAATAGGCCTCCTCCTATGTGAAAAAATAACCCAATACTCTTTCTTGTGGAAAACTTAAAACCCTACTGAAGGCCCAGTTATGAATCATATCCAGTGCCAGTGGATGCGATTTGCCGAGAATTCTGCATTATTGCTGGAATGCCATAATGCACAATCATCAGCGTACAGTATTTAAGATTCCGAGGAGGAGCTGGTAAGATGTCAATTATCATATATAAGAATAATGTTGGTGACCTTGTGGGACCCCGTTTGCCTGGACAAAAATGTCCGAAAAAGTGACATTGTCAGAAAACAATTTGACAACAAAAGTTCTGTCAGAGATGAAATTTTGAATAAAACAATGCAAGTTTCCACGTAATACAAAAGCATAAAGTTTTCTGAGTAGGCCATATCGCCATGTAATGTCGTAGGCTTTTTCTATATCTAAAAATACTGAAATCAAATAATCATTTTTAGCAATTGCCTCATGAATATGATTGTCCAGCTTTACTAGTTGATCGAGAGTTTGGCGTCCCTTTCGGAAGCCGCACTGCTCGTCTATTAGCAAATTACTGGAATTTAAAAAATGCAATAGCATACTGTTAACAATTCATTCCATGACCTTGCATAAGCAACTTGTCAACGCAATTGGGCGGTAGGAGATGGCAGATCTGGGATTACCCTCTCCATTCAATATGGGAATGATGTGGGCGAAAGTGCCATAATTTGGAAAAGTGTGGCTTTTCCAGATTTCATTGTACTCTTCTAGCAACTTAATCATGGCATTATGATTAAGATGCTTTATAATTTCATATCGAATCCATCGGGGTCAGGGGATGTTCCTCTACAGGCTTCTAGGACTCCGACAAGCTTAGATCTTTATTGTAATCAAAGTCATTTCCTGTGAATAGGTTGGAGCTCAGCCGCTTCCTTGATAGCCAGGAATGCGGGATGGTAGTTGTCTGAGCTGCTTGTATGGGAGAACTGCCTGGCGAGTGCATTAGCAATCTCTAGGTGAGTCGAAATTAGTACCCTCGTGGATGATGTTATTAATTTTGAAAGATATATTTTTTATTGATTTTATTGACAGTGGACCAAACCTCTGATATTTGGTATTGCTATTAATTGTAGAGACAAAGCTCTGCCAGGAGTCCCCCTGCGGCAATCTGGTGTCCACCGTGGAACTCTATGCTTAATGCTATCTGTCGAAGTTTTAGGAACTCTGAATATTGTTTACTTTATCATCAATGGTTTCTCCAACATGTTCGAGCTTGACGCTCCTAGTGAAGGCGACCCAGTCTGCTCTTTTTACGTTAAATTTGGGTGCTGAAGGCATTCTCACTGTGTCGCATGAATATTCAAATAGGAGGATGATCGCTTCCCAGCGAGTCGACAATGGTGTGCCACAGGCCCTTGTCTGCTATTGATGAAGAGACCAGTGATAGGTCAATAAAGCTCAAATTACCTGAAGGGATTGAAAACTCTTAACTTTTGGTATCAACCTAACAGCAATAGCTAAGAGAGTAAGGCAGTTTTCCGTCCTCTACCCCCTAGTGGAAGCCTGGTTGCGTTCTCCAGTACCACACAGGGATCGAATTATGTGGAGGACACTTCCTTACCGCCGAACTTGCCTAGGCGAAGGACGGTAATTCAATGCCCACCCCTCAAGCGAATACGGGAGTTCACGAAGAACTCCGGCAGGCTTAGGAAAGTCACATTAAGGGGAAAAGTTTAAATAAAAGAAAAAGTGCGCCCAAAGGACGCCCCAGACTACTGGGTCTCCCTACCCAGGGGTCAACACCCACCCTAGTGTAGAAGAGAGCTGCGGGGTCTGAGGTGGGTGCTGACTACGCCTACTGTAGCCTCGTGTCACCTGCAAAACAAGAGCACTTAAAGTGCAGGCAAAGCACTAGAAAGTGCAAAAAGGAGTCTGTAATTATAGGTTTTACTTTATTTCAAACTGCTTTATCGAACTCAGAAGCAATAATGTCAAGCGAGACGGTAGCTCTTGTGGCACAAGACGTTTTATTTATTGTTGCTGCGTTTATACAAGGTGTTCGCTCATCAAAATCTGAAACACGAGTCGCGTTTATTTTATAAAAGTCAGGCATATATATATACAAGAGGATCACAGAAAAAGGAATAACCAATCACAAGCGGCCACCCCCCGCGTGATCAAGGGGCGTGGCTTGCCTGGCGAATGGCGAGCACCCGTCTGCTCGTGTGAGCATAGCTGTGGCTCGCCTGGGGAATGGCGAGCGCCACTCGCGTGAGTGATCAACGCTTGTAACTGCGGGGTCGAGCAAACTAGCGACCAGCGGTTACAATATTCACACTCTTTGGAACCACCTAACTAGTAGTTGCTCAAATTGAAACAAGCAAACTTGTATTTTCTTAATAGACTGTTAGAATATGGATGTGACTGCTCAGAGAAACACCATAACTTAAGAATAATAACAGCAAAACTTTGATTAGATTTTAGCACAAGATAAAGGACATTCAGATTAACCAAAACGCATTAACATATTGTTTTGCTAATTATCACTATTGACTTCGTACTTCCATAAACCCTGCAAGCACACACATACAAAATGATAAAGCATCTATATATTCATTGTAGCATTCAGATAATGTTCTATAATGAAGAATATGATGTAGCGTGTTTCCCGTTTATTTAAATCAGTGTTTAGTGACGAAAATAAAATAAACCTAGTCACTTCATTAGTTCGATCAGCCACCAGTAGATGGTGTAGCCACGGCCCACGAGAAACATTTTCAAAGATTTTTAATGGATTTTGTTGCCATACATAGATGCTTAAAGAATGGAGCGTTTTCATATTTCAAGAAAATATGCAGATATAACTGAATATTGTGTTGAAAGAAGGGGGAAATGCTGCCTTACATCCATATGTGTTGCCATTTCGATAAACATACAATTCCAGGAAACCGCATTCGAGAAACGGCGTGGATATTGTTCCAGCACCGGATCCCATAACATCTCGGCTATTCATCCGGCACGCATGCGCATTATCGACTTTGGCGCCATTCTGAAGGGTTTAGCAGCAGTTCGTGGGAAATGTATCGAGGATGGATCGTTTTAGAGTTGGAAAACGAATTTGAAAGTTTTGCTGCGTTACCAGATAGTCTATCAAATTTCAAGAAAGTACTTTCGCACAATTTTATGTGAAAGATTAAACAAACATACTCTCGCACTTGCGCAAATGCAATAACTTAACCATTTCACGCAAGATTTATTGCCGGATCTAGTGTCTGCTTAGATATTTTTCCGGCATTTTCCGCCTGTGCTGACGAGCTTTTTCCCCGGCAATACTATTCCAAAGCCCAGGGTCAATGCTACATTTTCACTTTAAATTTTTCTTGAAGTATTTATTATAATCCTGAGCCATTCAGAGAAGACTCATAAATCGATTTTTTCAAGGATAACGTCCTTTGGTTGAGACCCCCCTCTTCATAACGTCCATGAATAAACGTTTTTAAACGCCCTTATAAGACATTTTTTTTAGGCCATTTGAGATGTTATGCACTCTGCACTATTCTAAAAAAAATTATATATGTTAGATTGAGTAACATAAGCTAACAAAGCAACAAACTTTGGCCTATTTTAAAAAAATGTTTTCATAACCTCCACCCCCTAAATGTCCAAAGGACGTTTTCTGTGAAAAAAATTGCCGGATGAATAGCCGAGATGTTATAGGATCCGGTGCCGGAACAATATCCACGGCGTTCGAAAAAATATGCCACTATAGAGTCAACGATAATCAATACTACATGTTTTGTTATTATTTGTTTGAAGAAAACGAAAGATCAAATGGCTTACGTAGTTTCCGAAAATGATACTAATACTTATTGGTCATTTATATTCTACCAGTCACACTCTTTGTTACAAACAACTATAGATTTTCGCCTCATTTGGATCCACGTGGAAAACAGCCACGTGGTCCACTGGTAACTGAAATAGAATTATCCACATCCTGTAACAGAAATAGAATTAACCACATCTTATATTACACGAGACATGTCTAGTTATAATCGGGCCGCGCGGAGGTCACTGTTAGCTGCCCGGAGAGAGGGCGGAGCTGACCTTAGCGCAGTGGTAGCTTAGCACGAACTCACGGTCAAACGAGGTCAGATATAAAATGTGACCTCCGCCCTCGCTGAGCGGGTTCTTATTTGGAACATTTGGATCCACGTGGAAAACAGCCACGTGGTCCACTGGTAACTGAAATAGAATTATCCACATCCTGTAACAGAAATAGAATTATCCACATCTTATATATATGTTAGATTGAGTAACATAAGCTAACAAAGCAACAAAAAAAAAAAAAAAAATGTTTTCATAACATTCTATAACTTCCAACTTCAAAAACCTCCACCCCCTAAATGTCCAAAGGACGTTTTCTGTGAAAAAAATGATTGCCGGATGAATAGCCGAGATGTTATGGGATCCGGTGCCGGGACATTATCCACGGCGTTCGAAAAAAAAATCCCACTATAGAGGCAACGATAATTAATACTACATGTTTTGTTATCATTTGTTTGAAGAAAACGAAAGATCAAATGGCTTACGTAGTTTCCGAAAATTGATACTAATACTTATTGGTCATTTATATTCTACTAGTCACACTCTTTGTTACAAACAACCTGAGGTTTCCACCTCATTCATAAAAATACTATTTACGAAGTGGTGCCAGATGTACAAAAGTGGGACCCAGCAAGTGTACTGAAATATAATTCGGCAATTGTACACACACACACACACATATATATATATATATGTGTGTGTGTGTGTGTGTGTGTGTATGCATACATATATTATACACAGGGGAGAGCGGTGATGATTCGGACAGGTGGATGGTTCGGACAGAGCATTTCCTGAAAAACCTATGGGACCCACAGTCCCGGGAAATCGCAGGAAATTGCGAGATATTGTTTACTAGACTCACACATTGTTTCGAAGCGTTGGCGTGCATACTTGTTTCGGAGGTCAGTTATGTGTTTTATGCAATTCTCATGTATTTTATGGAGTTATTATCATATGTGGTACTGCCGTGAATATACCAGGTGTTAGGAAACTCAATATTGTGGGCAAATCTGTGTTGTATGGCGAAGATATTGCAGTGTATACGTGATCGAAAATTTGGTCAATATTTCGAAAAAGGTAGGGGGTTACTTTCCAAACAATTTTGATATTTTTCTGTATGAAATCCATTGCTTTCAACGATTCTAGGCGTTGTTCCTTGTGCAAATGATTCGTTGAGGAGATATGATCACCATCTCCATCGACAATCTTGATTTGATTACCCCGATAGCAGGGGAGAGCATGAAGTATCAGGGAAATTATGTGGTAAAACAGGCTGAAATAGAATGAATACAGAACAAAAAAAGCGTAAAAAACACTATGAAAAGTAATGAAAATCACATTGTGAAACTCTACGGACATGCCCGCCATCTTTGAAAGCCTACAGACCGACAGTTGTAAGCCTAGTAACACCAAAGCAGGACGTCATCAGGATTTCTCCAGTGTTCTGGACGATTTTACGGGGATAAACCCCCTCAACTGGGTTGTCCTTATACTCAGAGTGTGCGTGGTGTGTGTGTGTGTACATACACCAAAGTGTGCGTGGTGTGTGTGTGTGTGTACATACACCAAATTGTGTCGGATATTATGGTCAGGGACTCTAGTGCTTAGTAAAAATTAGAATACTGAGTGTGATGCTAAGGTAACAGGGTGCTGTACCAACGACCGTGCGACCTGGTGAATGTTGGACGCACTTGACCTGGGCTCGCACCCTCCCCGCCGACCCAGGATAATACCCAGAAGCGGACGGCAACATGACCATG
>NW_023657576.1:2500-5000 GCF_015228065.2 Penaeus monodon
AATAAGCGTGATATTTTCAAATCTTATAAATCAAGTCTACAATATGACTTCAGTTAAAACGTAGGTAATTTATTTCTCTGTGTCCGTGTTCTAAATTCTAAAGAATCTTATTTCTCTCGTTCGATAGACATTATTGATTATTCTTTTGCAAAAATACTCGATATGAAGTTATTTATTCATTTAAGTTCCTCACACAGCACTGTCTGTGAGTGATCGTGAGTAATGCACACATACATGCAAACATTTTTTTTTTTTACGGTAGGTTCATGTTTGAGCCGCCGTGGTCACAGCATGATAATTAATTGTAGTTTTCATGTTGTGATGATGTTGGAATGAGTACGTGGTAGGGTCCCCAGTTCCTTTCCACGGAGAGTGCCGGTGTTACCTTTTTAGGTAATCATTCTCTCTATTTTATCCGGGCTTGGGACCAGCACTGACTTGGGCTGGCTCGGTCACGTTGGGCGCCTCCTCGCATAGATAGATAGATATAGATACACACACACCACACACACACACACCACACATACATTTGCCAACACGAATAAAGGTTCGTAATATATATATATATATATATATATATATATATATATATATATATATATATATATACATATATATATAATATATATAATATATATTATATATATATATATAATATATATATATATACATAAAACAACCCGGGCGGAAGGCAAACGGCAAACCACCGCCCTAAATTGCCAAAAAAATCATGGAAATCCATGATCGCCAACGTCCTTGTGGGACAGGGCACTTGAAAAAGAAAGAAAAAGAAAAAAAAAGAAAAAGAAAAGAAAGAAAAGAAAAGAAAAGAAAAAAAAAAAAAAAAAAAAAAAAAAAAAAAAAAATATATATATATATTATATATATATATATATATATATATATATATATATATAATATATATATTAAAATATATTATGTTTATCAAGGCTGTTTGAGTGCAGTGAAACCGAGGCCGGAACTCCCGCGCCTCGGCCCAGGAGGAACTGGCTGCCCCGCGCGGGCACCCTCCGAAGCCATGTGTCGGCGCCAGCGAGGGCAGGGGCCCGGAATCCGGGCATCTGACGGCGTTTGGCTTCTGAAAGAGGAACACACTGATGTCATTTTCCTTGGCCGCCAGGACGCGGCGCCGTGGGAAGGCCTCGCGATGGAGGGCTCAGGGGCTGCCGAGGACGAGCAGACAAGGACGACCTTTCGCGCCCCGCCGCTCCAGGGATGTGCTGGCTGCGTCGAAATCCTCTGTCTGTTTTTTCTCTCTCTTCATCTCTTCATTATCTTTTCGCGATCAGTAATATAACTATATATTTTTTTTTTTTTACCTTTCTTTATACACACACACACACAAATACACCCCAACACCACACACCACACACACACACGCACACACACACACACACACACAACACACACCACACACACACCCACACACGCACACACACACACACACACCCCAACACACACACACCACAAACACACACACCAACCACACGCAGCACCACAACACACACACACACACACACACCACACACAAACACACATACTATAGGATGTGGATAATTCTACAGGATGTGGATAATTCTATTTCTGTTACCAGTGGACCACGTGGCTGGTTACCACGCGTATCCAAAGTCCTAAATAAGAACCACCCGCTCAGCGAGGGCGGAGGTCACATTTTATATCTGACCTCGTTTGACCGGGAGTTCGTGTGAAGCACCCGACGCGGTAGGGTCAGCTCTGCCCTCCCTCTCCGGGCGAGCTGGCTGCGCCCCCGCATACCGCGATTACCCCTTTAGACAAGTCGTAGCTTCGTTCGTAGCGTGTATTCACCCCTTTACGTGTGTTTTGCGTCCCTGTCAGCCACTTGTACTAGAGTACGCATAGCCTTTACAAAGTGGTGGCAGCGAGGGCCGTTGCATCCTTTTGGCATGCAAAACGGACAACACCACCCCCGAAAAAAAACCCCGCTCGACCGCTAGAAGACATGTCGAAAAACAAATAAAACCGTAATTACACGTTTGGCCCCTTTCTTATTTCTTTTCCCTTTTCCAATGTTTAAGCCGTTTTTTTTTTTGTTGGGTTTTAAAAGGTGCTAGTGACAGAAAATGCGAGTTCTCCACTATTCTTCCACCTCAGATCGCATTTCTGTGCGATCGAGTATGTGATCAAAAAAACATGAATATCGTCGTTAATTAAGAAATTTAAATTTTTTTTCTCTTCGTTTTTAGAGATTTATTTTTGTTTCATCTGCAACAAATTTTAAACGCGTTCGTGATTTTATCTTATTACGAATATCATCTCATTTAATCTCGATCCTAACCTCGCCCCTCCGACCTGACCGTCCCTTTTCTTCCTTTGCGGTCACTTTCGAAGAGAAAAGGTTGTTTTCCCGTCTTGACCTGACCTCACTTTCTCTTTTCCCGGTCGGTGGCGCGTGGGTAGGTCAAATGACCGCTTGGTTTACCCCTGTATTTTGGTTGTT
>NW_023657576.1:12500-27180 GCF_015228065.2 Penaeus monodon
AGCATTGCTGGTTACTCTATCTCGCAACCCCTGAAAGGCTGTAAGAAGGCTAGATGAATCGGAGTATATTAAGCTGATACTCTAGAACAGACCATTAACTTTGCTATACCTGGGTTCCCACTTCCAGCAGGTGGATGCTCAAACTGAAGGGAAGAGGAAGAATTTTATGATCTTGCATTTTTCTTCCAAACACGTCCACGCAGACGCTCAGCCTACGCTATATCCCTTTTCACATTTACACACTTACACATCCAACTTTCAGTACATACATCCTGTACTTTCCTTCCACCCTTCTTTCATACAACATTCACACCCCCATACACAACACATACGGTTTCCCAAACCTACTAATCGGGTGGTGGCAGCGTGCCGTAGGCCTGGAACCTTACATCTGTTCACTGCAGACGAATCTTTTCCCTAATATAAAACCTGCATTCTCGGTTGAACCCGAACTCAACCAGACACATTGAAGTCTACTGGGTCTACGCCCCGCTACAATACTTAATTGTAGTTTTCATGTTGTGATGCTCTTGGAGTGAGTACGTGGTAGGGTCCCCAGTTCCTTTCCACGGAGGTGCCGGTGTTACCTTTTAGGTAATCATTCTCTCTATTTTATCCGGGCTTGGGACCAGCACTGACTTGGGCTGGCTTGCCACCCAGTAGCTAGGTAGGCAATCGAGGTGAAGTTCCTTGCCCAAGGGAACAACGCGCCGGTCAGTGACTCGAACCCTCGAACTCAGATTGCCGTCGTGACAGTGTGAGTTCGACGCTCTAACCATTCGGCACCCCCGCGGCCTTGACGATCATGGGCTTCCATGATTTTCTTGGTAATTTAGAGCGGTGGTTTGCCATTGCCTTCCGCCGGTGTTTTTTTTTTTTTTTTTTTTTTTTTTTTTTTTTTTTTTTATACAACTCTATTTATATCAGTATACTATATTTTTACATTTACACACACACACACACACACACAACACACCACATATAATATAATTAATATATTTAAATATATTATATTTTATATATTGTGTGTGTGTGGTGATGTAAAATTTATTTTATACTGGTGTCGTTTGTGTTTATAATATATATTTATATATTATTATATATATTTTAAATAATATATCAAAGATTGCCATCATGAGATCTTGAGTCAGTACTCTAACCCACTCGGCCCCCCGGGGCCCACATATTTTTTAATAGGGGCCCGGTGGCCGAGGGGTTAGGTATCTGACTCAAGATTCTCATGATGGAAATTTTTTATATAAAATTATTATTATATATATTATATATATATATAATATATATTATCCCCAAACGCACACACTTATTACATATATATTTTACTACACACACCACACACCATATATTATATATATATATATATATATATATATTATAATATATATATGGGGTTTGTGTTGGTGTGTGTGTGTGTGTGTGAAATGTATATATGCATTATAGTATACATGTATATACATATTATGTTTTTTAAAAAAAAAAAAAAAAAAAAAAAAAAAAAAAAAAAAACCCGGGGCGAAGGCAAAGGCAAAACACCCCACAAAATTACCAAAAAAATCATGGAACCCCTGATCGTAAGGGCCCGCGGTGGCCGAATGGTTAGAGCGTCGAACTCACCTGTCACGACGGAAATCGGTTCGAGGGTTCGGTCACTGCCGGCGCGTTTTCCCTTGGGGCAAGATTTCACCTCGTTTGCCTACCTACTACTGGTGGCCAAGCCGCCCAATCGTGCGGGCCCCAAACCCCCGTAAATGAGAAAATGATTCCTAAAATAACACCGGCACTCTCCGGGAAAAGGGACGGGGGACCACCACTATTTCCCTCCAAGAGCATCAAAACATGAAAACTAAAATTAAGTATTGTAGCGGGCTAGGACCCAGAAACTTCAATTTCGGGTTTTTTTGGGGTTTTAAACCCGAAATGCAGGTTTTTATATTGGGGAAAAGATTCTCTGCAGTGAAAAAATTTAAGGTTCACCTCGGCCGCTGCCACCACCGTTTATGGGTTTTGGGAAACCTGTGTGTTGGTATGGGGGTTGGAATTTTTGTAGAAAAAGGGGTGGAAGAAAGTACAGGATGTATTACTAATGTTGGATTTTAAAGTGTGAAAATGTAAAAAGGGATTAGCGTAGGCTGACGCTGCGTGACGTGTTTGGGGAAAAAAAAGCAAGATCATAAAATTCTTTCCCCTTCCCTTCATTTGACATCCCCTGCGAAGTGGAACCCAGGGAAAGCAAAGTTAGGGGCTGTTTTTGATACAGCTTAATTACCCGATTCATCTAGCCTTCTTACAGCCTTTGGGGTTTCGAGTAGAGTAAACCCCAATTCTGCTAAAGGGCCCGACCCAAAAATTTCAACCATTCACCTTTGTCTGAAAAAGAAATTAAGATGTCGTAAATATCATTGTTCTTTGATGGACCGATTAAAACTCTACTATATGATATTTATTTATTGGCAATCGACTCATTAGGGGGTCTACGGAAATTTAGTCATGGGAAATTTCATGATGCGTACATTTACCAATTTGCTCACGCGGGGGTGATGCACTGAAAAAACCCCCAGATATCTAAAAAATGACTCAAATTTTTTTCCTCCTTTGGTGCCCAATCCCTAATATTTTTTAAAAGTGTTTTAGCACGAACATAAAATCTCAATATAGCAAGTTAAACTCCAACCCAAAGTGGGATTTTAAAGTAAAAAAAAATTAAAAAAAACTATGCTGAAAATCTGAATAAAAAACTTTTGTAAACAAAAAAGAAAAATAATTTTGCGTCGAAGGCCAAAAAACAAATATAACCCACAGGAACACAAAACACGACGCCCGCCCCACAGGGCGGGCAGTTCAAACAACAAAACAGACAAGTAAAAAGAAATAAAAAGTAAAATGACCCTGAAATTATTTGGGCGGCTTATTGAAAAAAACCTTCCTCCCAGGAGTACGGTCCTCGAGCTAAGGGGAAAGGAAAAACAATATTGACTTATTTTAAAAAAAGGAATGCACGCGGGAGGTGGATCCCAACAGTTTCCTTTTCTGTGTGAAGTGGTCCTTTTAACTTGACACTTGATTACAAGGGGTGCTTTGGGACGGAAAAAGGCACCCCACAATGGGGATGAAACGTGTCCACGCCAAAATCCAAAAAAGACCAGTGTCTCCCCACAACCTAAATACTTAGCTTTTGATAAAAACGATTTGTCAATCCTGGGTGACACTTTGGAAGGAAAGGATACATAGGAAAAAATGGGAAATGTACAATTACGCGAACTGTACATTTCGGCTGTTATTAGGGTATGGGATTTGGGGAAATAAATAAATCTTTTTTTTCTGGGAACTTAAACCCTCCAGTAACACCCTTGGGTTAAAATCGTTCTTGGTTTTTTTTTAAAACCTTTTTCTATTTTCCTTAAAAAATGACCGCCTCGTTGGTGGAAGCGGACCCCGGGACGTCCTCCAAGTCTGCGCTCGCAGATTCCCCCGTCCTTTCTTCCGTGTGAGAAGGCAGCATTGCATGGAAAAAACCCGGCCTCACCACTCGGCGCCGGGGACATGTCAGCCCGGGCGAGATCGCCCTTGGGTCGGGGGGTCGCACCGAAACCAAAAATATCATGCTGTGCCACGGGGTCGACATGAACCTACCGTTAAAAGAAGATATATTTATAATATATATATATTTTATATAATATTAATATATAATATATTATATATATATATACATAATATATGTTTCGCGTGGCCGAGGGTTAGAGTATCTACTCAATTGCTGATGGCAATATTTGATATAATTATATATATATATAAATATATATATATATATTATATATTATTATTATTATTTTCTTCTTTAACGGTTTTTCTGTCTGACCCCCGGGTCCAGCATGTACTTTTTTTTTTTCATGCTTGATGCTCTTGGGTGATAGGGGTGGGTCCCTTTCCCTTTCCACGGAAGGGGCCGGTGTTACCCTTTGGGTAATCATTCTCTCTATTTATCCGGGCTTGGGGCCCGCACTACTTGGGGTGGCTTCCCCACAGTGGCTAGGGAGCAATCGAGGTGAATTCCTTGCCCAAGGAACCGCGCCGCCGGTGACTCGAACCCTTTAAAATCAATTTCCGTCGTGACAGTCTTTAGTCCCCTGCTCTAACCATTTGGCCCCCGCGGCCCTATATATATGTATATATAATATATTATATATTTTATTATATAATATATATATTAAATTTTCTTCTTTAAAGGTAGTTATGTCTAGCCGCCGTGGTCACAGCAGATACTTAATTTTGTTTTCAGTTGTGATCTCTTGGGGTTAGTAGTGGGAGGGTCCCCCTTCCTTTCCAGGGAAAATGCCGGTTTACTTTTTTTTTTTTTCTTTTTCTTTTTTTTTTTTTAATCATTCTTCTCTATTTTATCCGGGCTTGGGACTAGCCTTACCGGTTTGGGTTGGCCCCTCATGGCTAGTAGCAATCGAGGTTCCTTGCCCAAGGGGAAAAACGCGCCGGCCGATACTCAACCCCGAACTCAATTGCCGTCGGACAGTGTTGATTTCCCACGCTCTAAAACCCAACAGGGCCCCACACACAAAATCACACACTTGTAATATAAATGTATATATATATATATATATATATATATAATATTTTCCACAAACAACACACCACACACACAACCACACACACACACCAAAAAACACACCCAACCCCCACACCCACACCACCACGACAAACCATTACATACCATACCACATACTCACACACACCCATACAAACACACACAATTCGCACATACCACACTCAAAACTGACACCCACCCCAACACCTGCACCACACATTCATACACACACATTCACATTGACAAGCACCCCACACACACACACACACACCCCCCACCCACAACACCACACAAACCCCCCACCCCACACATCCACACTACAACACACAAACCCCACACATAACAACACCCACACTCAAACACACACACACATTACACAAAGCAACACACACACACCAAACACGCAGTACCACACACACACACACACACACACACACCCACCACGTACGCACGCACACTACATACACACACCCCGCGCGCGCGCGCGCGCCAAACACCCACCCAACACTCTTTTTCTTTTTTTTAAAAGGTAGGTTTTATACTGACCCCGTGATCCAGCTGATACTTAATTGTAGTTCTCATGTTTGATGCCTTGGGGTGAACGTGGGAGGGGCCCCCCTTTCCTTTCCACGGAGTGCCGGGGTACCTTTTTAGGGAACATTCTCTCTATTTACCGGGCTTGGGACCCCACTTGACTTGGGGGGGTTGGCCACCCTGTTTGGGAGGGGAATCAGGGGGAAGTTTCTTGCCCAAGGGAAAAACGCCCGGCCGGTGACTCGAACCCCCACACACACACCACCACACATATAACACACCTTCCCCCACATACACCTGACACACACACACCACACCACACACACCACCACATACACAACACCACCACACCACACACACATAAACGCACACACCATAATCATACACATACACACTACTCAAAAGACCCTACAAACATACACAGATTCACACACACCAAATACACACTACACCACACACACACACTGTGACACAAAACACACCCTGACACCACACACACTCATACACACACCCAATTCACACTAAACCACACCCACACTACACCACTGGCACACCACGCACAACAACACACACACACCCCACACACACACACACAAAACACACAACACACACACCCACCACCACAACACACACACACCCAAACACACACCCACACACACCACATGCAACCCCACACCATACTAGCATCCTACACCTACACACACCCCTGCACCCACACACACTGCACACCAACACACTCACAACACACACACATTCATATACACACATTCTACACTCACCAAAAACACTAACACAACACACACACACACACACACATCACCCACACACCCCACACCACACACCACCACACACACACACACACACACACACACCCCCACACAACACCAAACCCCACACACACACAAAACATACACATACACACCCAACACCAAATCATCACTACAACATACTCACAAAGACCCTAAAACATACCAGATTCACACACACCACACTACACACTGCACACACAACACACACAAATGACTGCACACACACACACTGACACACCCCACACACCCACTCATTCCCCACTTTCCCCACTGACAACACACACACACACACACCACAATACACCCACGACACCACACCACATCCAAACACACACACACAAAACCCCAAATAAAAACGACATCACACACACACAACCCACACACACACACACACACCACCTACACACACAACACACAACACCACAAAAACAACACACAAACACACACGCCATGCACACACCAACACATACACACCACCAAACAACACACTCACCCGCACATGCACAAACACACACACACGCACGCACCACGACGCCCCCAGACTCCACGCACCACGCCCACACACACACACACACACCAAGCCCCCAAACACACAAAAACCCCACCGCGCGCGCGCACATCACACACCAAAAACCAACAACACACCACACACACATACACATCTCACTGTGTAGATTTTCCTTAACCTCCTTACCAGGCCAAGACCCCCCTCTCAAACGCCCCTGGGAAAATGGACCCAAAAAGGACTATACCTCGGGTTTTGGCTGAAACAAAACCCCCTAGGGGGGCCTCTACTGCAAGTTCAGTCCAACCCGATAAATTTTTGGAAATATTCACAATGACCGGGGGTCTATATCATCGATCAGCTATACGACGCTGAGAAGGGAAGGACTCAGAATATATGGAACCCTGCAACAACAAAAATTTAAAGGCCTCTAAAATGCAAATTATCCTCCTCGAAGGTGGACCAATTGCGACAATTTTCTTTTCTACTCGCCAAATCCCAAAATACTCGGGATGGATTTTCTCACGACCCCCTGCAGCGTCCTCGATTCGACCCCCTGAACGCCAGCTTGTGTCTTTTCCGACACCCGAGGTATTTTTTTAAACGTAGTTTTTAAAAACCCCCGAGATAAACGGCATCGCAGTCAAACTTATCGTGGATACTGATTTACAAACCTCGTTAATTTTCCGGGGATGGAGACGATTTGGGTTGAAGGGGGAAAAGGGGGAAACCCCAAACTTGTTTCGCACTACTCGTATTTTTGAGAGAGATTTCGTATTAGAGATTTGTCGGTAAAGTCTTCGGCCGACAATGAAAAGGGGGTGGCGCCCAGGATCCGTCGTAAAGAAACCCCATTGTCGGAATGGAGTTCCTCTCCGGGGGATTATAACGATTTTCGAGGGCGGTGGCTGGGACTGCCTTTCCCCCCCCGGTTGTGCGAAATGGGACAAATTCTCTGTTCTGCCACGGCGGCTCTCATGCATTGTAGGTTTTCCCAAAGTCGTTTCAGCATTTTTTCATTCATAATGCCCAAGGCACACCGCTGACAAACAATGTGGGCGCCGCCGGGGGCCCTCAGGCGCTGGCGGAGCGAACGCCCCCCCAAGCACGACCAACCCCCCCGCTCGAGGGATCGCCAGGCGCCGGCGAGATGCTGCCCCTCCCATTGAGTCGCGTTCAAGGATTTTTTGTTTTGGTAAATTAAAAGTGAAGACCCATGAAGACAGGGAAAAAGACGAAAAAAAAAAAAAAAAAAAAAAGTGAAACAATGAAAATAAAATACATGAAAAATATTACATGAATAATATAATTGTGAAAATTAATAACAAAAATATAAATAATTGAAAATAATTTTATTATTATCATTAATATATTTCATTATTAAGGGAAAGTGATAGATGTATATTATACAAAACATTCATATCTATATATATATATAAATAATAATTAATATATATATATTTTTATATTATATATTTATATATATTTTTTAATAATATATATATATATATATATATAATATATACTTTATATATATATGATATGATAGTAATAAAATTTTCTTATATATACATGGGGCCGCGGTGGCCGAAGGGTTGAGCGTCGGCTCAAGACGCCGAGGGCAACTGATGGGGGTTCGATCCCGCCGGGGTTTTTTTTCCCCTTTGGGCAAGGACTTACCTCGTTGCCGCCTAGCCCTGGGTGGCCAAGCCACAAAAAGTCAGTGCCGGGTAATAAAATGGTGGCTTTTTTTTGTCTTGGTAATTAAAAAGTAAAGATCGGATACAAAAAAATCCGCACCGGGACCCATAAACAGGGAAAACCGTAAAAAAAAAAAAAAAAAAAAAAGTGAAAAAATAGATAATAAAGACATAAAAAAAATATATACATGAATTAAAATTTGTATAATATAAAAAAACAACACAAAAATTAAAATAATAATTATAATATAATAATAAAAATTATTTTTATATATATTATTATTTATAAGGTTTTGATGATGATGTATATGTATACAGCAGATATTTAATTGTAGTTTTCATGTTTATCTCTTGGAGTGAGTACGTGGTGGTCCCCATTCCTTTTCCCGGAATGCCGGGGGTTCCCTTTTTAGGTATCATTCCCTTTTATCCGGCTTGGGACCAGCACTGACTTGGGCGGGTTTGGGCCCCCATGGCTAGGTAGGCCAATAAAGGTAAAGTTCCTTGCCCAAGGGAAAACCGCGCCGGGCCGGTGACTCGAACCCCGACCCGATTGCTGTCGTGACAGTCTTGATCCACGCTCTAACCTTCGCCCCCACGCTCATACACACATATATATGTTTATTTACATAGGGCCGCGGGCCTAGGCGATCTCGATACGTCCTTCCCCACGGCATCCTAAGGAAAACGAACTGTACAGGTTCTCCTTCGTGCCGTGCGGCCCCACTGCAATATATAGTGGGGGACCCGATCATACACGTAGGGCAGAGAAAGAGAAAAAAAAAAACGAGAGAGGGGTGTTATCTCCCACTACCGGTTATTTTATCAATTTGCGTTTTTAATTTTGGTTTTTTTAAAATTATTTTCTCTTTTTTTTTTTTTTTTTTTTCTTTCAAAAACAAAAAGAAAAAAATGAAGGGGGAACGTCGTACTTCCGAAAAGCCTGACTTAAACTACCCACCACTCTGATATATGAGAAAGAATAGGGAAGACATCGCGATCCGCGAAACTATTTAACCTATCGTCCCAGATAAGAAATAGAGTAATTGTAATTATTGAAAAACCCATCGTCACGACGGAAAAAATTGGGGGTAAGAGATACATAAAAAATCTTTACGCCGGCACTAAACAGAAACCCACCTTATTAATAAAAAAGGGGCCAGTGTTTTTTGTCTGCGTGTGTGAGGGGGTGGGGGGTTTTTGTTTTATTCTGTGTGATGACGCTTCTTTAAATGGGGGGAAAGCGGAGTGACCTCACACAGAAATAATCCAACACGAATTTTAAACTTTCCCAAAACAAACTGAAGAAAATTTAGCAATGCTAGCATTTAAAAGATTATTTCAACACACATTGATTCAACATATTGATTTGCACAAAATGTACGCAAGAAGGGTACAGAAAAAAAAAATTTCGCCACTTTTTATAAAGCAATTTTCTGGGGAACAGAAATCTAAACTGCCGAGGTACATGCTACATGCTGTAAGATTTCTAAACTCAAAACGGGGGGGCCCATCCCCAAAATCCCAAATTGCTGAAGCGACGACCAAGAATATAAAAACCTGCTCCTTCTGCGTATCGTAAGGGCGTCGAAAAATTTCCCCCAAAGGATATATAATTCACAATAAAAAACGTTTGGGGGGGTACCCAAACATGCAAGCGACTTGAGGGGGGTGAAAAGGTGGGGGTTAAAAACGAATAATGATTCTGTTTAAAACCCCTAGTCCTAATTAATTAAACGGACATCCCCGCGGGTCCACACCACTAAAAAGGTGCCGAACAAAATTCGGTTTTTGTACCTCTTTTGAAGACGGGGCACAGATCATTAGGCGTTTAGCAACCCCCGGGGGAAAATCGGCAAACTGTGCACTATGATATAGGGGAAAATCTACGCTATTTCAACTAAAGTATTTAGAATTTCCGTTACATACTTCGTCTACGCCATAGAACGGGAACCAAAAGCTGTAAAGATCTAGGTTTTTCCCAAAGGGGTCAACAAAATAACCAAAAATAAGGGGGAAACCAAACGGGGCATTTTTACCTACCCCGCCGCCACCCACCGGGAAAAAAAAAGTGAGGTCATCAAAACGGGAAAAACAACCTTTTCTCCCGAAAATGACCGCAAAAGGAAAAAAGGGGGGTCATCGGAGGGGGGAGGTTGGATCGAGAAAAAAAATGAGATGATATTCGAATAAGAAAAATCACGAAAGCTTAAATTCGTTGCAGATAAAAAATATAAATCTCTAAAAAAAGAGAGAAAATAAATTTAAATTTCTTAATTTAAGAACGATATTCTGTTTTTTGATCACATACTCGATCCACAGAAAACGATCTGAGGGGGAAGAATAGTGGGGAACGTGCCATTTGCTGTCACTAGCACCTTTTAAACCCAACAAAAAAAAACAACGGTTAACACATTGGAGAAAAAAGGGGAAAAGAAATAAGAAAGGGGCCCAAACGTGTACTTACGTGTTTTTTTTTTTTTTTTTCGAATGTCTTCTAGCGTCGAGCGGTTTTTCTTCGGGGTGGGGGTCCGTGTTTGCATGCCAAAAGGGGTCAACGGCCCTCGCTGCCACCACTTTGAAAAAGGGATGCGTACTCTAGTACATTGGGTACAGGGGCCAAAAAACCGTAAAGGGTGAAAAACGCTACAACGAGCTACACTTGTCTAAAGGGGTAATCGCGGGATCGGGTCGCGCCACTCGCCCCGGGGAGGGAGGGGAGGCTGACCCTACCGCTGGTGCTTCACACACTCCCGGTCAAACGGGGCATATAAAATGTACCTCCGCCCCCGCTGAGCGGTGGTTCTTTTTAGGACTTTGGATCGCGTGGTAACCAGCCCGTGGTCCCTGGTACGAAATAGAAATTTTCCCATCCTGTAAATTATCCCATCCCATAGTTGTGTGTTTGTGGTGTGTGGTGTGTTGTGTGTGTGTGTGTGTCTTGTGTGGGGGGGTGGGTGTGTGTTGTGTGTGCGTGCGTGTGTGTGTGTTTGTTGGGTTTTTGTGTGTGGTGTGTGTGTGTGGTGTGTGGTTGTGGTGTTGCGTGTGTTTGGGTTGTGTTTGGGTTTTGTGTGTGTTGTGTGCTTGTGTGTTGCGTGTTGTGTGTGTGTGTATTTGTGTGTGTTTTGTATAAGAAAGGAAAAAAAAAAAATATTAGTTATTTCTGATCGCTGAGGATTTGAAGAATGAAGAGAGAGATAAACAGACAGAGGGTTTTTCGCGCAGACACAACCCTGGAGCGCGGGGCGCAAAAGGTCGTCCTTTCTCTCGTCCTCGGAGCCCCTGAGCCCTCCATCGCGGGGCCCTTCCCACGGCGCCGCGTCCTGGGGGCCCAAAGGGAAAAATGACTCTGTTTCCCTTTCAAACCAAAACGCCGTCAATGCCCGGTTTCCGGCCCCTGCCCTCGCTGGCCCGACACATGCTTCGGGGTGCCCGCGGGGGGCACCCAGTTCCTCCTGGGGCCGGGGCCGGGGGAGTTCCGGGCCCTGGGTTTTTCACTGCACTCAACGCCTTGATACAATATAATATTATTTTAATTATATATATATATTTTATATATTATATTATATATTATTTTAATATTAATATATTTTTTTTTTTTTTTTTTTTTTTTTTTTTTTTTTTTTTTTTCTTTTCTTTTTTTTTTTTTTCTTTTTTTTCTTTTTTTTTTAAATGCCCTGTCCCAAAAGACGTTGGCGATCATGGATTTCCATGATTTTTTTGGCAATTTAGAGCGTTTTTTGCCGTTCCTTCCCCCCGGGTTTTTTTTAAATTATAATATATTTATATATATTATATAATTATTTTATTAATATATATGATATATATATATATATATATATTATAAATTTTAAATTATATATAATTATACGAACCGTTTTCGTGTTGGCAAATGTATGTGTGTGTGTTGTGTGTGTGTTTGTGTTCTATATCTATCTATCTATGCGGGAGCGCCCAACGTGCCCGGGCCCAGCCCAGTCAGTGCGGTCCCAAGCCCGGATAAAATAAGAGAATGTTTCCCAAAAAAGGAAACACCGGCACTCCCCGTAAAAAGGAACTGGGACCCTAACGTACCTTCCCAACTCACAAAACATAAACACAATTTTATCATCTGTACCACGGCGGCTAAACATAAACCTACCGTAAAAAAAAATTTTGCTGTATGTGTTCATTACTCACGATCCTCACAACGTGCTGTGTGAGAAATTAAAATGAAAAAATAATTCTATCGAGTATTTTTGCAAAAGAATATCAAAAAATGTCTATCGAACAGGAAATAAGATTCTTTAAAAATTTAGAACACGGACCGAGAAAAAAATTCCCTACTTTTAACTGAAGTCATATTGTAACTTGATTAAAATTTTAAAATCCGCTTTTAACCTCTTTGAACCCCTTATAAAAAGATGAAAATTTTTACTATTATTGCGCTAAAGAAAAAAATTTCTATCGTATTTCTTTTTCCCTACGCGATCATATGGATCACTTAATTATTTTTACCAGCAGGTTCCAAACTGTAACTGTATCAATCACGGAGACAAAGTCTGGTCCGCAATGGTAGTCCCAACGGGCTTCACTCTCCCTTCATTCAGTGGGAATCATGCTGGGGAAAACCCCCCAACCGCCACAGGGATGAAGGAGGGAAAAATTGCACCCGGATTTTGCGAGGAATTACAAGGAAAAAAGTGCAGGGGCTAAATAAATTTAAACTAAGGACTGCTAACCCCCCCTACTAAAGGAGGGTTTGAGCCACCCAACCCATACCTATAACAAAGAACCTCACCTTTTTAGGCGATTGGGCGTAGGACCGACCCCAGGGGGGCGGAAATTTGGATTAATTATCCTAAAATGCAGGGGCTGGTTTTCCGCACACTGACCTGTGAATGGCATCTGCGATGGACAAGCATCCCTTATAAATTTTTCCCCTTCTGCGGAAGAACCCCCTTTCTACATGTCCACAGCCCGATATCTCCGGAGACCCTCACCACATCTAGAAAGGGAAAGATACTAGGGGGATTCGGGCCCCCTCGATTTTGGGGGAGAGATATGCGATAGCCCGGGATCTGTTGGTTTTGCTACATGCAGTGGTTTCCACAACGGGAAAAACCTTCTTTATCTCATGGATTATGTAAACCCTTTCCTGTGGGTGGCTATAGCTCCATCCCGTCGTGAAAGCAAAAGGTTCTCTGGGGTCGCTTGGGCGCCCCTTGTAAGCTGTAATTCTAGTGACCCCCCTCCCTATATTGATTTCAGCTCACTTTCCCTTTCCCATTTTGCCCCGCAAATTTGATAAACTTTAAAGGGTTAAAGGGAAAATTTATATATATTATAATATAAATTATTATATAAATTATTATATAAAATATATATGCATTATAGTACATAAATACATATAAATATATATATTTATAAAATATAATTTTTTTAAAATTTTAATATATATATGTTTTTTTATTATATTATTATATATATATTATATAATATATATAATATATATATGTATGTATGTGTGTGGTGTGTGTGTGTGTGTGTGTGTGCATACACCTCTATGCATATATTTTTGTTTATGTTATAAAATATGTTTGTATTTGTGTTATATTTATATAAATATGTAATAAATATTTGTATATTTATATATATATATTTAATATATTTATATATATATATATATAACATTTATCTTTTTGGGTATTATACATAAAGTTTTATATTGCAAACCACACTACACACACCACATACCACACACATCACACACCCACACACACACACCCACACCACACACACACACACACCACACATAATATATTAAAATATTTATATATATATAAAATATATATATTATATATATATATACACATTTCTATGGAAAAAACTCACAATACAAAACTAGATTTATTGAAAATGAGCTACAATTTCGAATCCCCCGATTTTCCCTCCCTTCAGACCCGGGGTGGGGAATCCAGGTGATTTCGAAAATGTAGTCCATTTCAAAAAATCTATCTTTGATTGTATCAAAACGGAAAACTTTTCCCTTTTATACCATTATATATATATAATATATATATAAATATATATATATAATATATATAATTATATATATATAAAATTCATATATATATATATAATTATATATATATATATAATATATATATACATTAAATTATATGTAAATATTATATTTTATATATATAAAATAATTATATATATATTTTATTTTTGGGCCCCACACACACACCACCAAAACCAACAAAACACACGCACAGCACAGCACTTACAAAAATCTCAAGAAAAGGAAATCCAAATACGGGTGCGTCCAGGTTTCGCTCCCATAAGCAAAATGCAGTAGCAAAGGGCCTTTAAGACACCAGCTTGGGCCTTCTGATAGGTACCGACACCCAAAGCTCTTGCTGTCGAGTTCATGGCTCCTGTTTTCCAGACCTTCCGTCTATTGACTTTTTTGGGCTGACCGGGAAGCCCAAGGAAAAATTTAAAAGGTGCTAACGGCCCCCACCAAGGATTTTTT
>NW_023657577.1:2500-12500 GCF_015228065.2 Penaeus monodon
TGTTCCTTAAAGAATGGACTCCATACTACTGCACTAATATTTTATGGGTCTAGTCATTTATATAATAATTTGGGCTTAGATTCCTGCTTATGATTATTTCATGGTCATTTTCTTTTTCTGCTTGGTTTAATATTACGTCTCCTAACTTGTATTGGTGTAATGGACAATTTTTACTTTTTCCGAACCTGACTGCATGGCATTTATTGGTGTTAAATTCCATTTTCCATGTACAACTCCAAATGAATAAGTTCTCGATGTCACCTTGGAGATATTGGCAAGAGATATCGTCAATTATCCTTTGCAATTTCGTGTCTTCTGTAAACATATTCAGATAACTCTCTCTCTCTCTCTCTCCTCTCTTATGAAACAGATAAAATTCTAATTTAGAGTATACCAATGGAGAGGATAATTTGTCTATAGTTAATACTACGTTTTAGCCGTTTTCTCTGGACCATTCTAATAAAGAAAATGTAAAATGAAAAGGGAAACTATGGAGAAAATGGGCACACCTAAACCGTGCCCACTAACTGCTGACCAAGCTTGGATCCTTTTAGGTTACATTTTCTCTTTCGTCAAACTTAACCATATATTCAAAACCTTTTATGTATTAATGGAAACTAAAACCCTATAAGTCGTGTGTAGGCGAAAAGGGCCTGCTTTTCCGTACCCCGGAAAAAAACTTTTTAAATGTTTTCTTTTCAGATCTTGAAATGGATTTCCCAAATGTTTTAAAATAAATAACTGCCCAAAAAAACCTTATAAATGGCCCATATTTATAATAAATATTATAATAATAGATATTAATATAAATTTTGGGTGTGTGGTGTGTGGGTGTGTGTGTGTGTGGTGTGTGTGTGTGTGGTGTGTGTTGTGTTGTGGTGTGTGTGTGGTGCGGCGTGCGTGCGGGGGGCGTGGTGGTGGGTTGTGTGTTGTGTGTGTGAAGGGGGGATCTATGTGTATTGGGTTTGAGTGTATACATACATCAACATACAAAACAACAACAAACAACACACCCACACACAACACACACAACCCACACACACACAACACACACCCACACACACACACACCACACACACACAACACCCACCACCCCCACAGAGTAGGCTGCCCCGGGGAACGGGGTTTTTGCCCCCTGGGCTCCCGCGGGGGTCTGCCTGTTCTCCCCTACATGGTCAAAGATGGGCATAGATCCTGCTTAACTATGCAATCATTGGTGATGAAGTGTTTTAAAACAATGAAAGCTCTTGTGGAAGGGGATAGACAATACAACATGGGAAATTCTATTGGCAACGAGGACAAATAAACGGAAAAGCAAGGGACATCTTTTAGTATGTGTGTGTTGGTAATATGCTTTTGGAAATACATAAGATTATAAAAGGCATTAGAATTAAAAACAGATAAATAGAAAACATGGCATACAATTTCAGTAAATCCCTATTAAAGTGGAACATATCCCCCCCTGGTTTCCAAGTGAGGTCCCCTCAAGTCAAATATCGTGAGAAAGTAAAAAAAGCGCAGTACTTTATCGCGGTGTGTTATCAATCGAGATTTCTATTATATGGGGCTAAAAGGATGCCGAGACTGCATATTCTCGGGCTTTAAACTCGTGAACGGGCGGGGGCTGAAGGAACCTTTTCAGGGGGCGTCACCCGGCGAAGCCAAAAATTCGCAAATCCGGATCCCGGCCCAGGTTGGGTATGGTCATGAGGCTGCCTCATAAGGGATTTACAAGTCTGGGTTTAGCCTTCCAAAATTTTCGCTCTGTGTGGGGGGGCATTGCTTCTCAGAAAACGGGCCCCGGGGCCTGGAACGCCTGCCAGTTGGCCTTGTCTGTTTTTCCCTTTGGGTTCGGTCGGGTATTTCCTGGGGCCCCTATCCAAGGTTTTTATAGTGCCATAAAGGGGTATGACGGCTCACGACACGCCCCCACCTTTCCCCAGAGTCCCCAGTGGCCGGGGGAGGGCTAGGCCCCCCTCCTCTCCTGCGTTGGGTCCTGGCTGTTAGGGAAACTCTGGGGGTGTCTCAACAGTTTGGCTATTGACGCCCGCCCCCCCGGTGCCCCCGAGGGGGCCAGGGTGGGGGTGTCATTGAGTCTCCCCCCATGACCTCGGTCGTTGCTGCGGAACACAACCCGGCTGAGTCTAAGCTACTACAGGTGGCGGTTACACATTGTACAATTTCGGGGGCCCCCCGGGCCCATTTGAATCTCGAGGGCAAGAGATTAAACATCCTCCCAGTGCGGGATCGGTTTTGCGGACAGGGAATTGTTGCTTTCACCGGGGGCCGGCCCTTTTTGCCATCGGGAAAGTGGCAGCGGTAGAGGATACCCGGAGAAGCGAACAGCTCCGCTGATAATGTCTCCTGGGGCATGACGAGTCAATGCTCCTTGATCGCACTATTGGTGGGGTGGCACTCCTTTAGGAGAAACCAAGATGTTCCACTGCAGAAACTTAGATTGCGGCCTGTGTTTAATTTATGTTTTCACAGAACATCGTCAATTCGGGACGGTGGGTCTGACAATCCCTTGTGAGATCCTCCTCTTGAGGGGGCTCCTTTGGGGTATCCCTGGATCCCTGGGGGTGGGAGCCTTTGGTAGCTCTGCTTTTGTGTTTTGGGTTTTTCTCTGGCCCGGGTGTTTCTGTGTTGGGTGGGCCCGCCCGGGGGCCCGCTTTTCTGATTCGCTTGTGGGACTGAAAAGCCTGGTTAGGCTCGGGCCGTGAGGGGATAGCCTGGCTAGGCTCTGCCTGTGAGGGGATGCCGGGGGTTTGGGGTGGGGGGGGGAGTCTCGACCTGGGGTGATGAGGGATTGGGCTGATTTGGCCTCTCCAATTTCCCTTTTTTAAAAGCTTTTTTCACGTCCCTGTTTGTGCTTTATGGGAACGTCGACTGCCATCCGCCTCTTCCTTTGGGCCCCGGCAAAGGGTACTGCCAAGCTGTACTAAAATGATCAGGACGAAAAGTCCCCTCGTCGAAGAACATGTCTTCTGGGTCTGGGGGGGACCGTGTGAAGCTGTTGGAAACCTTCTTCTTGGTTCCTCTGCACTTGCTTAATTGCGTGGGAACTCCGGATTGTCGCGAGATCTCCCGGGGTTTCGGCTGGGGGGCAGCTTCCTTTCGCTTAGGAGGTCGGGAAGCCTTTTCGCTTTGTTCTCCCCCAGACGTAGGTGCCTGGGGGGGTGCAGGAACAAAGGTTGGTCGCTTCTTAGCAACCTCTGCCGTTTGAAGGCCGCCTCTTTCCACAGAGCAAAGCCGGCTCCAGGCGTGATGCCTCTTGGCACAGTTAGGGACATTTGCTGTTGTCGTCTCTTTCTTCTTTATGTGCCTTGATGCACACCTCGGTATGTGTGCCTTGCTACAGACACACATTGGGCTTGGATGTGCAGTTAGCCTGGTGGTGTACGTACTTCTGGCACTTGAAAACACCGAAGTGGTTCAGGCACATAGGGCCGTAGGTATAGCGTACCACAATTCCCAGATCAAGGTTGGAGCTTGGGTACCTTTCATGGTCACCAGGACTTGCATGTTGAGTCTTCCCCTTCGACCATCGTAAGCCTCAAGACCTGTGGGTGGTATGCATCACCTCCAAATCGTATGAGAACAGAGAAAGCAAAGTAGCACCATCTAACCTCCTCTCGGGATCAGGGGGAGAGGTCTCAGTTACTCCCATTCTTTTAGCTCCTTTGTCTCCTTCAGGAAACAAGGGTGGACTTGATCTGGCCGATTATCATGCCCTGATCCGCGCAACCCGGATCGACAGCGGATTTTTGCGCTGGCTTCCAATGCCCTTTACCATTTGGTAGAATTGTCGAAGCTTCGGGTGAACGGGACCTTAAATTGTGGGAAAAGCCTTGGGGGTCAGGACCGCCATCAGAGTCGGTCTCCGGCTCGGCGTTTTGGTCCGCCCTTCGGTTTTGGGGCTTGTCGTGGAGGGACCAGCTGTTTCGGTGGTCAGCTGGGCTCCTGATTCAGTCAGTGGGGTCTTCTGGAGGGGGGCTCAGAGACCTTATTCGGTCTGGGTGATGGCATGGATGGGGCCAGCACGAGAGTCCATCGTGGACACTGGTGGAAAGACATGTTTGTACATGATTTTTTCGTCTTGTCCGCCATTTGGCATGCAGGCATGGACAGTGTCAGTCCTGTGCTCGGGGTTTTCTTTTGCCAACCCGGAGGCACGTAAGGCTTCAGGGTGGCTGCCGTGGTCTGGGGCCTTGCCACGGTCGTTCAACAGTAAGTTCTGTCTGTGGGGGAGTTTGATTTGATTTCCATATACTTGGCAGTGCTTCATCACTCACGCCCCACCCAACAAGGGGAGCTGAGTGCTAGAACCAATGTCTAACCAGCAAACAGGGGGATGAGTGGATAATTACGCAGCCAATTAGCCGATTGCACTGGTACGCACGGACGTGTGGGTACAACGGCAGAATGACTGTTGACCCTAGCATCCCGAAGGGAGACCAGCGTTGACTGACCCCCCCCGGGGCACTGGATCAAGGCCGCCTGTCTTGCCAGAATAGAAGACCACAGAGCGTTTTGCTAGCCGCGGGTGTACTTTTTTTTTTCCCTGCACGGAACTCGCTCAACCTCCAGGATCCCGTAGCCCAGCTCACAAGAGTGCACGCCCCCGGCAAAAAACGTGGGAGGTGTCATACCTCTGGGAGTACCCAGAGGGGATGTCCTTCCACCTACAGGCAATCATGATGGGAACCTTCTGCTCCTCACTCAGTGAGGAAGGGAGCTCTTTTCATTATTCCAGGCAGTTACTCTCCGACGCCTCAGAGCGGAAATTTTACCCTTTTCAAAGGTGCAGTCCCTCTTTTCTGAAACGCCCAAAGGTTGTTTCACTCACTGAGAAAAGAGGAGGGTCCTGCACCTGATTCCGGTCAGGTCCTTCATCCCTGAAAACAGCCGGCCACAGGGACTGTTTCACAACAGTGAGGGAGAGAAATTAACATTTTTCCAGGAGTTCCTATGGCAGGACGGTTTAAGGTGAATCACTTATCGCTGAAAAATCAAAGGATGTTTCACCTCAGTGAGGAGGGGGTCCTGTATCTGGTTCCAGTAAGCTCCTTCGTCCCTCGGAAAACAGCCAACCACAGACTGTTTCCATCACAGTGAGGGACAGGAGCTGACATTTTTCCCGGCAGTATTTTGGCAGGGTGGGTTTAACGTGCAATCCCTTTTATCTAGAAAAACCCAAAGGTTTCACCTGAAGTGAGAGTAGGGGGACCGTACTTTTTTATCAAGTAAGTCCTCATCCCTCTGAAAATAGCAAACCACAGGACTTATTTCATCACAGTGAGGGAGAAAAAGACTAACTTTTATCCAGGTACTTCTATCACAGGACGGGAAACTGATGTTCTGTCTAGCAGCTGCTATAGACCGAACCTGGCATGAAGGCCTGCCAAGGGGGATCTACATGCATATCGCCCTATTCGAAAGAAAAAGAGTGGCAGTCATCAGTGGGCTGCCAGACCAGTCCCTAAAAAAGAATGGCAACTCTTATGCACACCGCTAAGGCAGGCCTTTCTAAGGCCCCCCAGACACACCCTCCCTGCGGGAGGTAAAGGTCTGCCCACGTCCGAGCACGCGCCCGAAGATAGGGGTCCAGTTCACCAGAGGTGTGCCACAGAGGTATCATAATGCCGAAAATCGATATAGGAAAGAGTGAGGCTAGGAGGGCACGAAAGCTACATGCAAATCACCATAGCATCGGGCATCAAAAACAATGGGGGGCGCGGCCACCGTCCTGGTAACGCGGAAGACCGAGGCCGAAGATTGCATGGACGTGGAGGTGGGCATCTCTTATATGCCCATGCAAAAGCCACACGATCGAGGGATCATTGGGGACTCTCTGGGCGTTGCTCGGCCCACCCCAGCTGCGCCCAGGCCGCCACCCTGCCGGAACCAGATCCTCCCTTCTCTCCTGAATCGTCAATTAAGACCGATTCACCGCAGGGTAGAGAGGGGAGGAGATGAGAGGAGAGGTCCTTCTTTCAGAGGCTGATGTCCTTCTGTGTGAGTTCGGCGGTAATACAGGATACGTACGAGGGATCTAGTTAGGCAACTCATAAACTGCAAATGAACACCTATAACTGACAAACTGAACGCCAGAAACAAAAAAAAAACACTTCAATGCACAAATAAATAAGTCGAATTAAGTATTGAGCACAAAATAAAAAGAATATAAGGAAAAGCTAAACATTGATCAACCGGAATTTGTTGACAAACACACTCGGATCTGGGGGCGGTGCGAGGCGAGGAGAGGCTGGGGGAGATGCACGGCTGACGAGTGCAGAGAAGCGTGGCCGCCTGTGCGGTGACGGGGAGATTGGGGGTTGCGTGGTGAGCAAAGTCGTGGCGCGACAGGTCAGCAGGATGATGTTGTTCCTGCTGGTCGCGACTTGCGTGGATGAATCCGCATGACGAGGAAATCGGCTTGGGTGTATAAATGTTTTAGGTGGTTCAACGTCCTTGTGATACGTGGTCCAGCTTGGCACAGCGTGGCGGCAACAATGATACGGTGGTGAGTGTCGCTGCAGGTGTGAGAGTGGGGTGACGTGCGTGTCAGAGTTAAGAGCCCAAGCTGGCCCGCTTCGGTTATCCGGCCTCGGGGACATCTCGTCAGGAGGACTGGCTCACACTATGCGAAGTATTGCGTGCTCGGCAGGGTGTGCTGTGATGCGGAGCAGGAACTTCGGAGGCGCTGTATGAGTCCAAAGTCACCAGCTAAGCCACCAATTGTAAGGGCAGAAAGATGGCTTACGGGCCCTACAAAGTATGGTGGTGGCAGCTTAGGTGTAAGGTAGACAACCAATATGTCTAGACTCCTTTATTATATTGTTATTGCCTCAGGAAATGGAGTACGGCTGCGCCGAGGAACGAGCTGTGGATCCGCGGCTCACCGCGGGAGTCTGCCTGTCATCTCCTACAGTGGTCAAAGTAGGGAATAGAGCACGTGACTTAACAGATGACAAATCATTGGTGATGAAAGGTAGTGTTCAACAATGCATCGCTCTTGTGGAAGGGGATAGACCATACAAACATAGGAATGTAGTGTGGCAAACGAGAGACGAATAAACAGGAAAGCAATGGACTATAGCTTTCGGATGTGTGTGTGTGGGAATATAGACATGTGACAATACATAAGATTATCCTACAAGGAATGTAGAATATAAAAACAGATAAATAGAATAACATTGGCCATACAATTTCAGTAACATCAAATATATAAAGCTGGGTACACACCACCCACACACAACCACATACACACACACACACAACACACACACACACTCACACACACACACAACACACACACACACCACACACCAACACACACAAAACACAACACACTATATAATAGAGATAGATATATATATATATATAGAATAATATCTATATATATATATATATATAAGTATATAGTGTGTGTGCGTGTGTGTGTGTGTGTGTGTGTGTGGGTGTGTGGGTGTACCTATATATAATATATATATATATATATATATATATATATATATCTAAGATAATATATATATATATATATGTGTGTGGATGTGTGCGTCTCTCTCTCTCTCTCTCTCTCTCTCTCTCTCTATCTAATATATATATATATATATAATAGATATATATATATATATATATATATACACACACCATATATATATATGTATATATGTGTGTTGTGTGTGTGTGTGAGAGTGGTGTGTGTGTGTGTGTGGTGTGTGTGGTGGGTGTGTGTGTTGTGTGTGTGTGTGTGTGTGGGTGTGTGTTGAGTGTGTGTGTGTGTGTGTGTGTGTGTGGTGGTTTGGTGCGCGTGTGTATATTTATGTATGTAGAATAATTTATGTATATAGAGTAGTCCTTATTTTGGTGTGTAGTCTGTATTGGCGCTGTATGCATGTTGTAAAGTATTTATGTAGGTGTCTGTCTGTACGTATATATGTGTGTAGGTAGATGTGTATTGCACACACACACAACACACGTATATAATATTATATGTATAGGATATACGTAATATACGTAGAGAGAATATACATTGAGAGATAGATAGATAGATATAGATATAGATATATATATGTGATAGATTTCGATATGTAATATATGATGATTTACACACACACACACACACACAAACACACACACACACACACACACAAACACACACACACATAGTATAGCATACTCTATAATATATATATATATATATATATAAGATTGTGGTGTGGGGTGGCTGGGATGCGGTGTGTTGGGGTGGGTGTGGGTGGGTGTGTGTGTGTGTGTGGTGTGGTGGGTGTGTGGGTGGTGTGTGTGTGGGGGTGTGTTTAATAGATAGTATGTGAGTTAGATAGTATAGTATATATAGGTATGTTATTTGTATATAGATAAATAGTATCATATAGCAGAATATATATATGATAGAGAGAAGAGAGAGTAGAGAGAATATATATATATAGGTGTCAGATAATATATAGATTATTAATATATATATATATATATATCTATATACGAATAGACGATATATATAGTAATTAGATATAGATAAGAATATACAAGGCAGTAGAATATAACAACAGATAATAGAATAACATTGGCATACACATTCCGTAACATCCATATATAAAAGCTGGATGTGTGTGTGTGTGTGTTTGTGTATATATGAGTGTGTGTGTGTGTGTGTGTGCGTGTGTGGGTGTGTGTGGTGGTGCGGTGTGGTGTGTGTGTGTGTGTGTGGGTGTGTGGGTTAAGGTGTGTGTGGTGTGTGTGTGTGTACATATACATATATTACGATATAAGATATAGACTAGATATATATATATATAATATATATACACATATATATATGTGGTGTGCGTCTTCGTCTTCTCTCTCTCTCTCTCTCTCTATCTCTCTCTATATATATATATATATATATATATATACTATATATATATACATATATATATATATATTACATATATATAATATATATATATGGGTGTGCGTGTGTGTGGTGCGTGTGTGTGTGTGTGTGTGGTGGGTGTGTGTGTGGTGGGGTGTGTTTTGTGTGGTGTGTGTGTTTTTTTTCTGCGGTGTGTGTGTGTGTGTGTGTGTGTGTGTTTGTGTGCGCGTGTGTATATTTATGTATGTATGTATTAATTTATGTATATATATGTATGTCCTTATTTTTGTGTGTATGTCTGTATGTCTGTATGCATTGTTTGTAGAGTCTGTATGTGTCTGTAGTGACGTATATATGTGTGTATGTAGATTTTATGAAACACACCACACACGAAATGTATGATGATATGGAGATACGAATAATAGATAGAGATCTATATCTCTATATAGAGCTAGATTATATAGATAGAGATAGATATAGAGATATATAGATATAGATAGATAGCGTATAGGTGTGTGGGGGTGGGTGGTGGGTGGGTGTGTGTGTGTGTGTGTGTGTGGTGGTGGTGTGTGGTAGTGTGTGTGTGTGTGGGGGTGTGTGTGTGTGTGGGTGTGTTTGTGTGTGTGTGTGGGTTAGATATAAGTAGGATAGTATGTTATTGTATAAGAGAGATATATATATATCTATAGGATATATATAATATATACGATATATAGAAGAGATATATGATGAAGATAATTATGGATATCAATTATCGATCAGATATAAAGAGACAACTGATATGATACATACATATATATATATATATGTGTGTGTGTGTGTGTGTGGTGTGTGTGTGTGGTGTGTGTGTGGTGTGTGGGGGTGTGTTTGTGTGTGTTGTGGTGTGTGTGGTGTGTGGTGTGTGTGGGTGGTGTGTGGGTGTGTGTGTGGGTGGGTGGGGGGTGTGTGTGTGGTGTCGGGTGTGATGTGTGGTGTGTGGTGGGTGGGTGTGGGGGTGTGTGTTGGGGAGGGATGTTTGTGTGGGGGTAAGTGGTGTAGGTGTGTATAGAGGTATAGATGTGTGGGCATATGATATTACGAGGCACACACATTATAAGAGAGACACACAGACACACACAC
>NW_023657577.1:17500-27175 GCF_015228065.2 Penaeus monodon
AAAAACCGTCCCGCCATAGGAACATCCTGGGAAAAATGGTAATTCTCTCCCTCACTGTGTAGTGATGATGAAACAGTCTGGTGGCCGGGCCGTGGTCAGAGTGATGAGGAACTGACAGGAACAGTGCAGGACCCTCTCTTTTCAGTGAGGTGAACAACCTTGGGCGTTCAGAGGAAAGAGGGACTCACTTTGAAAGGGTACAGTCCCCTCTGAGGAGCGGAGAGGAACTGCCTGGAAAAAAGTGGAAAGAGCTCCCTCCTAATGAAGGGAGGAGCATGAAGTGTTCCCATCCATGAGTCTGTAGGTGGAAGACATCCCGCTTGGGATACTCCAGAGGTTGACACATACCACGTGTTTGCCGTGCGTGGCACTCTCGGAGTGGGAGTACGGGAGTCCGGGAGGTTGTGCGATGCCGGACGAGTACACCTGCGGCTAGCAACACGCCTCTTTGCTTCTCTATTATGGCAAGACCGGCGGCCTGATCCAGGCCCGGTCAGGTCAATCGGCTGTCTCCTTCGGGAGGCTTAGCGGTCAAGAGTCATGCTGCCCGTGTACCCCCACCGTCCGTTGCGTACCAGTGCAAAAATCGCTAATTGGCTGAGTATATCCACTCATCACCCTGTTGCTGTTAGACAATGGTTGCCTAGCACCGATTCCCCTTGTTGGGTGGGGGGTCGTGAGTGGCTGAAGCACCGGCCCAGTATATGGAAAATCAACCTCAAAATCCCCCACAGACAGACCTTACTGTTGACGACACGTTGCAAGGCCAGAACCCCACGGCAAGCCACCATGAAGGCTTACGTGCCTCCGGGTGGCAAAAGAACACCCCGGACTGAGCACAGGATGACACTGTCATGCCTGCGCCAAGATGGCGGACAAAGACGAAAAAATCAGTACAAACATGTCCTGTCCCCCAGATTGTCCAACAGATGGATTCTCGATGCTGGCCCCCTCCAGGCCAGCCACCCCGACCAGGAATGTCTCTGAAGCCCCCTAGACGACCCCACTGACTGAATCAGGAGCACCAGTGAACAGCCGAAACAGCTGAGTCCCTACGAGCAAGCCCAAAAGCCGAAAGGCGGACCAAACGGCCAGGACGGAGACCGACTTGATGGCCGAGTCTGGACCCCCAAGGCGTTTCCCCACAATTTAAAGGTCCCGCAAACCGAAGGCTTCGACAAATGCCGACAAATGGTAAGGGCAGTGGAGAGCCAGCGGGCAAAATCCGGATGCGATCCAGAGGTTGCGCGCATCAGGCATGATCATCGTGCCCAAAAGATCAAGCAACCTTTGTTTCCCTGCAGGAGACAAAGGAGCTAAAAGATGGGAGGGAAAGTGAGCCTCTCCCCTGATCCCGAGGAGAAGAGAGTTAAGATGGTGTGCTACTGGCTTCCAGTCTCATTACAGATGTGGAGGTGATAGCATCACACCCACAGGCTGGGGCTTACCCGAATGCGAAGGGGAAGACGAAACCAGGCAAGTCCTGGTGACCATTGAAAGGTACCCCAAGTCCACCTTGATCTGGGTAATTGGGGGTACCTATCACCTAACGCACTATGTGCCTGCTGAACACTCGTGTTTCAAGTGCCAGAAAGTAGTTAACACCACCAGGCTAACTGCACAGCCAAGCTAAACTATTTATAAAAATATAAAATATATAAAAATTATATATCAATATATATACTATATAATATATATATCATACTTATACATATCTATATATATATTATGATATATATTATATATTACTATATTATATATATATTATATATCTATATATCATACATATATAATATTATATATATATATATATATCATATATATATATATATATATATATATATCTATATATATATATATCATATATATAATATAATATAACAATAATATATATATATTATATATCTAAAAATATATAATATATAATATATATATTATATATATATAATTATATATATAGTATATATATATCTCTTCTTAATATATATATATATCTATTATATATATATATATATATCTATATATATTATATATATATATATATATATTATATAATATATATATTATATATCTCTCTATATATATATCTCTATTATATATATATATATATATATATATATCTATATATAGTATATATATTCTATATATCTATATATATCTTATCTTCTATTTCTATATATATAAATTTATATATATATTATTTATTTTATATCTTTTATATCATTTTTAAAACTTATTTTATATATATATATATAATTTTATATATAATTTATTTTATTTTTAATTTTTTTAATATATTATTTATAATGAAATCTATGTAAATTAATTTAAATTAATAAAAAATTTTTTTTGTTGCTGTCTGCTATAAAAAGTCCCTGAAATTAGACGGGTTCGGGGGGAAAAAGCCCAAGTTAAAAAATTTTTTTTAATTCAATCAGTTTGTTTGGGATTCCCTAGGGGTAAGGGTCGTTTTGTAACTTACCAATACTTGCATTTATATAGTTTGTAGAGGAATTGACAAATTTCATCTATAAAAGTGTGGATAATTGATAAAGGAAAATAACTGCAAGGTTTGGATGAATGTGTAAAAAAGAAACAACAATGAAGCACCCCATATATATGTAAATGTACATACTTAGATGTAAAACTATACCATATTTTGAAAAAGGGCACAGGTCTTCTCTGAGGAATGGAGAGGAACTCCGTAAAAGTGAAAAGCCCCCTTCCCACTGGGGGAAAAGCAAAGTTTTCCCCATCAATGATGTCCTTAGGTGGAAGGACTCCCCTCTGGGATACTCCCAGGGGTTGAACCTACCCACGGTTTTCCGGCTGGCATCCTTGTGAGCGGGAGACCAGAGTCCTGGAGGTTGACGATCCGGCACGAGTACCCCTGCCTAGCAACACGCCTCTTTGGTCCTTATTCGGGCAAGACAGGCGGCCTGTCCGGGCCCCGGGTAAGGTCAATCGCTGGTCCCCTCGGGAGGCGGGGTCAAAAAAAGTCTGGCCTTTTGGTACCCCACCGTCCGTGCGTACCAAGCAGAGGGCAAATTTGGCTGCGTATTCCACTCATCACCCCTGTTTCTTTTAGCATTGTTCTAACCTAGTTCCCCCTTTTTGGCTCCGTGGGGGTGGGGGGTGAGTGGATGAAGCACTCCCAAAGTAAGGGAAAAAGAAACCAAAAACCCCCCACAGACAGACGATTTTGTTAACGACCCGGCAAGGCCCAGCCCAAACGGCAGCCCCCCTGAAGCCTTACGTCCCTCAGGTGGCAAAAAAAACCCCCCAACCCGGATACACTGTCATGCCTGCTGCCAAGATGGTGGACAAACAGAATAAATGTAAAAATGTCTGTCCCCCAGTCGTCCAACAGTTGGACTCTCGTTTGGGCCCCCCCAGGCAGCACTCGCCAGGAAGGCCTCTGAGCACTCCTCAGACGACCCCCTGACTAATCGGAGCACCACGAACCAGCCGAACCTGGTGCCCCCACGGCAACCCCCAAAGCCAAAAGGGGTGGCCCCGAAACGCCCCGGGGCCCCGGGACCGATCTGAGGAGAGTCTGGCCCCCCCAAAGGTTTTCCCCGAAATTTAAGGTCCCCATCAAACCCAAAGGCTTCGACCAATGCCTCCCAAATGGTCAGGGCAGTGGAGAACCAGCGCAAAATCCGGCTGTCGATCCGGGTTGCGCGAGATCGGGGCATGATCATCAGCCCAAAAGATCGGCCCACCCTTTGTTTCCGCAGGAAACAAAGGAGCTAAAAGATGGGGGGAAAAAGTGACCCTTTTTCCCACTAAATCCCGAGGAAAAGGGGGTCAAAGATGGTGCTATTGGTTTCCAGTCTCAGACGATGTGGAGGTGAAAACTCACCCCACAGTGTGGGAGGCTTCCTGTTGCAAAGGGGAAGACTCCAAACCGGCAAGCCCCTGGTAACCATAAAAGGGTCCCCCAACTCTACCCTTGATCTGGGTAAGGGGGTACCTATCCTTACAAACTTAGTCCGAACCCTGCGGTGTTTAAAGTGCCAGAAGTACGGAACCCCAGGCTAAATGCACCCCAAAGCCAAAATGTGGTGTCTGTAAAGGGCACACAACACCGGGGTGTGCATCAAGGCTATAAAGAAGATAAAAAGGCACAACAGCCAAATGTCCTAACGTGCCAAGAGGCATCACGCTTGGAGCCTGGTTGCTCTGTCAGGAAAGGGGCGGCCCTCAAACCAAGGGTTGCTAAAAGCGCCGATTTGTTCCTGCCCCCCCCAGGACCTACGTCTGGGGGAGAAAAAAAGCGAAAAGGTTTCCCCCGCCTCCTAAAGGAAGGAAGCTCCCCCCCAGCCAAAACCCGGAGATCCCCCGACATACAGGAGCCCCCCAAAGTAAAAAAAAGTGAAAGGGGAACCCACAGGAAAAAAAGGGTTCCAACAGCACCAATGGTCCCCCTCAATTCAGAAGACTTTCTTCGACGAGGGGGACATGTTGATCCTGATCACTGTGTAGTCACAGCAGGGGGCAACATCCTTGCCCGGGGACCAAGGGAAAGGGCGGAAAAGGCAGTCAATGCCATGACAAAATTAAAACAACTGTGCAAGCATAAAGGAAGGAAGAGGGAGGGCCCAAATCAGCCCAACCCCTCCCCCTCACCCCAGGTCAGACTCCCCCCCCCCCACTTCAACCCCGGCTACCCTCCAAGCCGAATCAAAACAAGCTGCCCTGCCCGGGCAAGGCCAGCCAATCACAAAACAGCCTGGCCAGAGAAAACCAACACTAAATAAAGGCTACCAAAGGCTCTCCACCCAAAATGGCCCAGGGATACCCCTGACACCCAAGGGAGACCCCTAAGCATGGGATCTCACAAGGGATTTGTCAGACTCCGACTGTCAATCCGAAACATGAGGTCTTGATGTAAAACATCAATTAGTAAATCATGGCACGCAATCTAAGTTTCTGCATGGAACATCTGGGCTTCTCCTCAAGGAGTGCCATCCCCCTGTGCGATCAAGGAGCTTTGGTACGTCATGCTCCAGGAGACATTATCAGGGAAAGCTGTTCGCTTTTTCTCCGGGTATACGTCTACGCGTGCCAGTTTGATGGAAAAGGGCCTGATCACCCTGGTAAAAGAACAATGCCCGCTCCGCAATACCCGATGCACCGCACTGTGGGAATTTAAATCTTTTCCCGCGAGATTCAGCGGGCCCGGGGGGGCCCCTGAAATTGTACAATGTGTACACCCCGGCCACCTGTATACTTAGACATCAGCCAGTAGTGTTTTCCGCAGCACACGACCGGTGATCATGGGGGGGAACTTCAATGCCCCCCACCCCCCCTGGCTCCCTGCAGGGCACCGGATGGGGCTGGCTATAATGCCAACTCTTCAACTTTCCCCGAGATCGCTCTCCTCAACGCCAGGACCCCAATGCATGCCCAAGGAGTCCTAGACTCACCCCTGGCCACTGCGCCTGGGGGAAAAGGGATTGCTGGGTGTCGATGAGACCGTCATATGACCATTTGACATATAACTACCTCAGGGATAGGGGGCCCAGCCGAAATCCCACGACCGAATCCAAGATGGAAAACAGAAAAGGCCCAACGGGCGGGCTTTCCCGAACGCCTTGGCCGTTGCTAGAAGAAAATACCCACAAAAAGCGAAAATGTAAAAGGCTAAAAACGATTGTAATGCCTTGATGGGGCACCCTCACTGCCATCCCCAAAACTGGGCCCTGGGTCTAGGAGTCACAAAGCGCCGGGACTTCAATGCGAATCAGGGGGGTAAAACCACAGGGGTAAATATTGCCAAAAAACATTTCCGAAGGAAAAGAACCCCCCACAACCTAGCCCTTTAAGGGGGCTTCGGGGATGCCAAGGAAACTGCCAGCAGAGTGAGGCAGGAAAAGTGGCGGAAGGTGTGAGTCCTTCGATCACCTACACCCTCTCAGAGATGGCAAGGGGTAAAGCGAGCCCCCCGCCGCTCAGCCCGAGATGCACGCACCATCCCCCCCGCCCAAGGGGCAACAGACGGGCCTCGAGTTCTCGGGAGAAGATAGAAACACCCTGCCCCCGAACTGGGGGCAAGACAAGAACGCCTACAACCAGACAGACTTCTCACATCAGAGAAAGGGCACCCGAACCCGTAACTCAACTTATTTTTTTCTCTGAGGAACAATAGATGCTATAAAAACCAGTTCCCAAAACAGCCCCCCGGGGTCTACGGATCTCGTACCCCATCATTTCCCACCTGGGACTGGTAGGTGGCTTGCATTCCTGCAAACCTCAACAAGCCTGGGAAACTTCCACTCTCCCCAGAGTTGGGAAAAGGGGTACCATAGTTCCCACCCTAAACCAAGGGGGCCGGGGGGTACCCCCCCCCTCTCTCTCCTCACTGCTGGCCAAGATGCCAAGCATGGTACGAACCGGGTCCGATGGGAAAAAGGGGCCCCCCCAAAGAAAAACCTCCACGGGTTCACAAGGGGGATGAGCACACGCCAAAACATAGCCAGATCTCGAGCAAATAACACGGGCACATCTGTGGCAATATTCCTTTTACCTGGAGAAGGCCCTTTTTAACTGGCAATCCTCTTGCAATTCAGGAGAGCCTGATCCAAAAAGGGAAACAAGGTAAGCTCCTGGCTTGGGTAGGGGACACTTTAGAATAAAAAGCCAATAAAATTCCAAAGGGCACCTTCACGCACATCCCCTAGAGAATGGAATGCCACAGGGTGGGGTTTTTCAGTCCACCCTTTTTTAAAACAAATGCCCCGTATCCTCAACATAAACCCCCGGGGGTGCAAGAATCCCTATGCAGCGACCTTGCATCACTCCACTGGATATACTGCCTAAAAAAAGCCCCCCGTTTCTGGGCCCGGTATCCGAGGAGTTTGTAACGGACTAAAGATCTCTGCAGCCAATCCAAAAACCATGGGTCTAAAGAGTTCAAGCACAAGTCTGAAAATCCAGGGGAAAAGGCTTGGATGGGTTTTTGAACTCTTTTACCTTTTTGGGGTAAGGGTAGACCCGGGCCCCCTCCTTCCCCAAAGAGGTCCTACCTGTTTAAACCCAACAAAATAGACGTTTTCATGAGCAATGGTGGAAGAGCTAGGGGCCCGACAAGAGTACTAAGTCATTCTATGTCATGCTGTCGGCCCATTTTAGACTATCCCCCCCTCGCTCTGATTGGCATTAAAGAAAAAAATAAAAACCCAAATGGAGACAGTCCAAACGAAACCCCCAGGGTCATTCTGGGGCCCCCAAGGTGGGCGAAGGTCCCCACCTCCCTTTTGGAGGCAAACCTTCTCCCCTTGGGCCCCACGAATTGACCAATGGCAGCCAAATTTTTATCAAAGGTCTCCGGCTCCCCGGAACACAAACCTAAGGGAAAAAATATTAGACGCCTAGAACAGGTAACGAGCTGTTTTAAAAAACTCCCGGCTGTCTCACCACCCGGGTGTTAATACGCCTCAGCTCAAAGAAGCAAAAATGGCCAAAGGGGAGGACTCCCTCACCCTGACTTTTCGAAGCTCCCCGTGGGCCAAACCTCGATAGAGTTTTTCGGTCATGAGACTGGCAAACAAAAAGAAAGAAAACTTAGCCTAGCCTAAAGGCGAAACCCAGGGGTCATTGCAGCCATACCCCCCCGGGAGCAGAACATATTACACGGGAGGAGGGGGCGATCCTTACCCCATGCAGGCGCTGGCTTCGACAAGGGTGCCTCAAAATCCATGAGGGTAAAAAGACACGCTTCCTCGCTACGGCGAGGCTTGCTACATGGAGCAATGAGACGCGTCCGTGAGGGAAAGGGCACGTGGTCTACACACAGACTCCAAAGGAGCCGCGACTGTCTTCAGCAGCGCTCATTACTAAAATCTACCTTCTGAAATACCCGCCCCCACGGGACAGAGGTTCTTTCCGGGTAGAAGAATCATCAAAACTGGGGTTCCCCCACATAGGGGTTAGAGGTAAGGAGCTTGCTGCAGATTAGGCCCCAAGTTGCGGGGTTGCCCCTAATCCCAGATAATCTCGAGCCAAAAAATTTCTTAGGGAAGTGTCGGTGACGGCCACCTCCTTTCCCCCTTTCGCTTACAGAAGGAAACGGACCTCTCCCTCGGCCAGCTGGTACTCAGATGCCAAGGTTTTTTGAACCACTGGGACTCTCTGAAATAAAAAACAGAGGTACCGAAGTCATTCTTCACAGAATGCGCCCCGGTTACCACTGTGCATGGCAAATTTTACAAAAACCCTAGAACGTGAAGAGAGGGGTTGCATTCATTTCCCCGGGGGGAGCCGAAGCCACACTTGTACATTTCTTGGAGAATTGCGTGCACACGCAAAAATTTCCCAAGACAAAGCCCGCAGAAAAACAGCCGTCGTGCGGTAAAGAATTATGCAAAAGCTTAACCACGGCTACAGGAGCCCTGCTGGCAAACCCACCCCCACGGTAAGCCCGAGTTCAGACAAACAAATAGACAGCATAAAAGCTGACACAAGGCCGGGCCAAATGAAAGGCCCCCGGGGAAGCCAGAAAAATCGCAAAACCAAGCAAACTTTGAAGCGAAAATTTTCCCTTTGGAATGAAAATTCTTTAGAAAACTAGTCCAGGTTTAACAAAGTTTTAAGCCCGGGGGAAAAAAGGGTTTTTAAATTGTAAATATGAGGGAAAATGCTGAGATAATGAAGTCCGAGGGCCCGTGAATGTAGGGTTTTCCGTTTATTCAAGTACAAGAAAAGTAGTTTTTTATTTTTTCAATTTCATAAGTGAATTTTAAAGTTGGGGTGTTGGAATTTAAGTATGAGAGGAAAGGGTTAATGGAGAGGGGGTTGAAAAGTAAAAAGTTCATTCATGTAAGAAATAAAAAATAGGTTTAAAATTTGCAGGACATTATTTAAAAAAGCTTGTTATGGGGGCAAAGGAATGTATTGGCGTAACAAAGGGGCCAAATGGTATCCCATTGCTACAAAGCATTTTCGTGTAAATAGATAATTAAAGCTAAACAGAATTTTGGAGCTCTATCCAAAGTTTCTTAAAATTTTCTTTTTAGACCGTACAAGTTTAAGAGTGATGAGGCAAATTTTTTTTTGTAAATTTTGTCGTGGTTTTCTTTAAGGGAACCTTGGGAAATAAAAATTCATGTCAAACTTGCCATAGTGACAGGGGGTAGTGGTTTTTATATATAATATAATATATATAATTTTATAATATATATATATATATAATATATATGTATGTATATATATAATATATATATATATATATAATTTTATTATTTTTATATATATGAAATATTTTCAAGGTACATCTCCTTTATGGGTATATGCAAAAAATATATATTATAAATATATATATTTATATAATTATAATTTATTATATATAATTTTATACATATATATATATACACACATTATTAAATATATGTATATTATATTATATATATATAATATATATAAAAATATATTTTTATATATTTTTATATTTTAATAATATATATGTTAATATATAATAATATATATTTAAAAATAAAATTTTATAAATATATATATTTTTTAATATTTTTATTTATTTTTTTATATTTTTTAAAAAGTATTTTTTAAATTTTTTTTTTTAAAAAAAAAAAAAAATTTTATATATTTTTTTATATTAAAGGGGGGGGGGGGTTTTTTTTTTTTTTAAAATTTTTATATATAATATATATATAA
>NW_023657578.1:5000-10000 GCF_015228065.2 Penaeus monodon
AGCTAAAACAAACGACATGGTATGCAAAACAACCGGGGCTGCTAGTGTCGACGGGCCAAGAACATGAGTAACAGAGGTACGAGTAGGCGTGGGAAGGTCAAGCTCAGCTACCGGGAGACGCGTGACCCCGCAGTCAGGTACTCCCGTGGCCACGCTTAAGGTAGCAGGGGTCACAATGACATTGCCTCGTGGCGCGGGTAGGGTGACCAACACAAGGATGCATACTCCCTCTGAAATCATCATGCTGTCCCAACCGTAGATGGCACGCCCACGGCACCATACAGTACACGAAGGAGTCAAAAAAAATCTCAAGGACCATACTATTAGATTAGACGCACAGATACATGCACAAATGTAGGGGAACGTCATCAGCTGCGTGCGTGCCCGTGCTGAGGCATATCGTCCTCAGGCTTCGAAACAACTACTGGAGTGGAGGCATCACGGGCCTCGTGTTTGCGAGCGAGTGCTGAGGAAACCGTTCTCAGGCCTTGAAACAACCACAGAAATGGAGGCGCCACGGGCCTCGTGTCTGCGAGCAAGTGCTGAGGGAAAACCGTCCTCAGGCCTTACAAAAACAACGGGGCACAGTACGGCAACCTGAGCCGCGGGCTGAGACGAAGGCGTGGCTGGCTTGGCAGCGGGCACGTACGATTCCTGAAAGATGACAATGTTACTGGGCGCGTATGGCAGCAAAAACGCCACGGAGACAAAGCGAAGACATCTTGCTCTACGGGGGAATGAGATCATATACAAACACACTAAGCACGACAATCTTGTCCTGTGAGAACCTGCAACGGCGAATTAAAGACGAGGAGGTTTTCCTGTACGATATGGACGTCGACAACGGCGAAAAGACGCAAGATACAAATACATGTGACACCTGAGAGGATTACCATGAAAAGAGTAAAAACATATCCCTGACCAGTCCATCAGTGTCAATATGCTGAGTTTCGTCAAAGTCTCTGTGCGTTTGTTCAGTGTCAGTAAGTGATGAAGTGAGTACAGTGTTCAATCGAGAGCATATAAGTAATAAGTTACCAGGAACTTGTTTGCTGCGTGTTTGGGAAAGGTCAGACAAAGCGGGGGGAGAGGGAAACAGGGAAAGGGAATAACACGGAAGGGGAGGTGGGTGAGGAAAATGTGGTGTCACTCGTGGGTTCGTGCGTTTGTTTGTACATGTTCGTGTTTTCCTGTGTTTTCTGTGAAAGTGGCATTAGTCAAGATTGTAGAATATGATTTAAGAGAAATTAGTTATGGAGTGTTAGGAAGAGATAGTGAAAAAATATAAATGGAATGCACTAATTGAAAGGGAGTAGTGAATGGCGAGGAGTGAGTGAGTGCGAGAGAGGGCGGTGCGCGCCGTTTTCTGTTCATGGGGAAAACTGAAGCATATGTAAAGTACGGGATTAAATCGGACAATATGGAAATATTCAAGGAAAAATAGTATCACCTAGATATCCTAACTGAAAAAAATATGCGCCTTAACACAATACTCTGACTAACCTTGGAATATGTAGTTGGTTGCGGGGCTGATTACGGGTTGCAGTACATCGTCAGCGCGGGGAAGTGGTGGATCGTCAGCACGAGGAGGTGGTGGATCATCAGCGCGGGGAGGTGGTCCGTCAGCGGGAGGGATGGGGCTCCTACGTCAGTGCCACTTCACTGGATTCCCAGACTTCGGCTCACGGTTGGGCACGGCTGGGCCAGTAATTCCCTCGTTGGGCGAAGTGCGCCAATTAACGTTGTTTAACGGTGGTACGCATGAATATATGTTGCGTACTTGGTGAGTGCTGGAGACAGGACGTCAGCAACATCGGCAAGCGGTGTGTCAGATATAAACACGCGTGGGCTGCTTGCTTTGCTTGTTTCTTGGGATCTTTCTTGTGTGTGGTATTTTGATCTGCGTCTGTTTTGCCTGTTGCTTCGGAAGCAGGAGTCTGCAGGGCCGGAGGCAGGGGTTTGTTGTGGGCCGAATCCCGTCGCTGCCGCCACTGTAACGATGGCCGATGAGCGGTAGAGTGCAGACAAGTCGCGTCTGGCACTATGAGGAAATCTTGGGCAGCGGCAAAGGTGAAACAGACTTCTTACTTGTTTGTTGAGATATATTGTAATGAGAGGATGGTACAACTGACGGACAGAGGTTCAGTCCGGTCAGCGTGCTGTAGGCTGTCTGTCTGTCGCTCGCAGGCGACCCTCTTTTATACAGATTGAACTAGGAAACTCACAGGGTTGCGATGTACTAGGAAGTATGGAGGAGAGGATGTGATCGTGTAAACGGACGGCGTCACGAGGCGGAAGGCCTGCGGATGTCGCGTCCGTTGTCAATGTCTAGCAAGGGTGTGTATGTAGAGGCTAGTGTTATTGTATTAAATGTATATTTAGTGTGAGGGAAATAGGCCATATGTGAACTAGGTATTACACACACACGCACACACACACACACACACACACACACACACACACACACACACACACACACACACACACACACACACACACACACACACACACACACACACACACATATATATGTATATGTATGTATATATGTATATGTATGTATATATGTAAAAATCAGTGCAAGTGCACACAGCAATCGCCGCATGTGAGTGCGTGGGTGCATCCTTGCACACACGCATGGCCCGCGCGCGTATGTGAGCACGCGCACTGATTTTTCATAATTTTAGGTAAATCGAACCTAGATACGATGAAGTTCCTTGGGCAAGGAACTTCACCTCGATTGCCTATTTAGCCACTGGGTAGGCAAGTCAGCCCAAGTCAGTGCTGGTCCCGGATGAATAGAGAGAATGATTACCTAAAAGGTAACACCGGCACTCTCCGTGGAAAGGAACTGGGGACCCTACCACGTACTCACTCCAAGAGCATCACAACATGAAAACTACAATTAAGTATCATGCTGTGACCACGGCGGCTCAAACATGAACCTACCGTTAAAAAAAAAAAATGTATGTATGTATATATGTGTGTATCTGTATATCTACCTATCTATATCTGTTTATATTTATGGATTTTGATATTAATGAGATGTTATAATTATGTAATTAAAAGCGAAATCAAAATAATGATAATGGCATTGGTGATGCTGCTGCTGCTGCTGATAATGAAGATGAGGATCATGAACATCATGCTCATGATCAGGATGATAATAATAATGATAATAAAAATGATGATAAACTGGACATTATTTGTTCTAATAATTGAGCAAATGTTTCCCTACAGCAGACTGTCATATAGACCGGGTACTTCGAAGAATGTAATCTGAGAGCTCCGATTGCAGATTTCGGGTATAACTGTAAACGCTTATCTAAACAAACTTGCAATTAATGTGATTGCAAATGTTTCAAAGACAAACTGAAATAATGCTAAACTAAGGTAGGTGATCAGATGATATGACGTGATATTGATGATGAAACTGCCAATAATCACAATAATGATATCAATAGAAATAACAATAGTAATGACAATAACAATAATGATAATAATAACAATATTAATAATAATATTAATATTATCGCTACTGCTACTTCTATAAATAATCTTGATAATAATAATGATGATGATGATGATGATGAAGATAATGATGATGATGATGATGATGATGATGATGATGATGATGATGATGATGATGATGATAATGATAATGATAATGATAATGATAATGATAATGATAATGATGATGATGATAATATTAAAATAATATTAATAATAATAATATTGATAATAACCATAATAATAATAACAAAACAACAATATATACAACAACAATAAACAACAACAACAACAACAAAACAACAACAACAACAACAACAACAACAATAATAATAATAATAATAATAATAATAATAATAATAAATCAGTGATATTGGCAATGATAATGATATTAATATCAGTGATAGTAATGATTATCATTATTCTCATAATTATCACATTGTTATAATATGATAATGTTTTTGGTACTTATACCACTTTAATTGGTACTACTGCTAATAATAGTGTTAATGATAATAAAAATTATAATATTAGTCATCCTTATCCTTATGATAATGAAGACAAAGCCTCTAATAAAAATGATAATTGTAATAAAGACATTGCAGGCAATAAAGAAGAAGAAAAAGCATCAACAACAACACTATCAATGCCGGTCCTCTGCCCCGCGAACGCAATCCCATGAATCACGTATAAAAGAGGGTTGATTAGAGAAAATTGCACGTTAGTAACCTTATTTCATGTTCCCGGACTTTCCTGTATATATGGTTCCGCTATCGCTTGCACAACCATTGCTGAATAACGAATTATGTTAAAAAACTTTTTTTTTACCTGAATTTGTTCCCTTTTTGTGGATTTCTGCATATTTTTCAGGTAGAATGTACGGTGTGTGTTACGTTGTGTACTAGGTGCGCTTGATATGCAAATCGAGCTATTGCAGAGTTATGCTTGCAGTACATTAAAGAATTGCAATACATTAGAGAATAGCTATGCAGAGCTACATTATGCACTACCAAGCACACGCTAATGCTTTGTTATAAATAAGGGGTGAGGCAATTATTTCTTTTGTCTGACTGAATGAAACTCGATAGAAAATGTTTCATAACTCACACGTACACACAAAACTCACACATGCATAAATACACATACATCCGTAGAAACACATGTGCACGCAAACATAAACACGCATATAAAAATACACACGTATATACACACAAACACAACAACTAAGCTTAATACCCACTCTATTCTCTCTATTATTACTTCTAAGAGAAAAAGAAAAGAAAGAGAAAATAAAAACATACACAATCCCACAACCATCGAAGCTTAAGCAAAGATTCTGTCCTGAGTAGTAACCCTCGTACAAACACGCTCCCACAAACATAGCACAAGCCCAAAATAAGGTCAGTGCAGAGAGCATCCACCAGGTTTACAAAACAGACAGTCTCGTCGCCGTCTAACCTGTAATGTAAAAGATTCAGACTTCGCCGATT
>NW_023657579.1:0-27168 GCF_015228065.2 Penaeus monodon
TGTTTACTTCGTGCCCTCCCCTCCCCACTTGGCGTTTCCCTCCGGGTTTCGGGGACACTGTGGTGTTCGGTGCCTTTTTGGCTGTTCATTTTTCACGACCCTTGGATGCACGCCGTCTGCTAGCCTGCCTTTGTTGGTGGCAGAAGACGAGGCGGTCGGCGAAACAATAAAAATAATCTAGTGGTTATAATATTGTTTTTAGTATTATTATTGTTATTATTATCATTATTATTATTTGTACGGTAGTAAATTGCAAAAGAAATTATTATAACAGTTTTTAATTACAGAAATAACGATCAAATTTAAAGATAATGATAAAAATAATTATTATAAAATCGTTATTATTGTTATTTTATTGTTATTACTATCTTATTGTTGTGGTTATTATTTATTGAAAAAATTAATACTATAACCCCCAATAATTGCAATAAAAATGATAACAATTGCAAAAATGATATAAAAATTCAATAAATGAAATAATTGCAATAATGATGTAATATTGCATAAGTAAATGAGAGATGATAATGATGATGATAACGATAATAATGAGATAATCATGATAATGATGAGAAAAACAGGAATTGTGTCCGTATATAATATAAAAAAAAATAAAAAAACATTCCCAAAATCAAAAAAGCGGCAAAAATCTAGCGAAATATACCCTTTCGAGAGTATACTCCAAAATGCCCTTTTTTTTTCGATTTTTTTTGGTGTTTGGGCAATTATTAGGGAATAATGATAATAATTACCAGAATTTTTAATCATAAAAAATAATGTGACAAAAGTGTGATAAAAGAATTTTTTAACTTTTGAATATTTTTATTATTTTATTATTATTTTTTTTATTATTATTTTTAAATTATTTTATTTAATTTTTATTATTATTCAAATTACTATTTATCTTATTATTAGTATTTTTCCCAAAAAAAAAATCTATTATAATGTAAAAATAACAATGGTAAAAAAATAAAGTATAATAATAATAATGCTAGGGGTTATAATATTGTTATTAGTATTATTTTTGTTATTTTTATCTTTTATTAATTACTGGTATATAATTCCAAAAATAATTATTATACAGAAATAATTACAGAAATAACATCTAATTAAGAAATGATATAAATAACTATTTAAAATCGTTATTATGTTATTTTATTGTTATACATCATTTTTGTTGTGGTTATTATTATTTTGCAAAACTATATTCTATAACCCAAAAATTTGAATAAAAATGATAACAATTGCTATAATGATGATAAAAATTGCAAAAATGATGATAATATGATGATAATGATGATAGATGATATAACGTAAAAATGTTTATAATCATGAAATGATGATATAAAACGGGAAATTTGTGTCCATATAAAATATAAAAAAGGTTAAGAAAAACACCCCAAAAGTCAAAAAAAGGGAAAAATCTAGCAAAATATCCCTTTGAGAATAACCCCAAAATGACTTTTTTTTTTTCGATTTTTTTAGTGATTTCGGAAATTATTAGGTAAAAATGAAAATAATTACCGTTTGTTTTAATCATAACAATAATGATGAAAAAAGTGAGAAAAAAGAAAATTTTGAAACTTTTGAATTTTTATTATTATTATTATTATTATTATTATTATTATTATTATCTTTATTATTATTATTATTATCATTATTAATATTTTTTAAATTATTAGTATTATTCCCAAAAAATCTATTTAACTGTAATAAAAAAACAAAAATTAAAAGTAAAGTAAAATAATAAAATCAGTGGTTATAATATTGTTATTATATATAGGGATAAAAAAATTTTTTAAAATCGTTATTATTTTTTATTATTATTTTTTTTCCTATCTTATTTTTTGGGGTTTTTAATATTGCAAAATTAACTATAATCCATAATTGCAAAATAATGATACAATTGCAATAATGAGATAAAATTAAATAATATGAAAATCTGTGAAAATATGTTAATGATGAGAAAACGATAACATGATGAAAATAATGATGACAACGTAATAATGATGATAATCATGAAAATGATGTAAATAAAACCAAATTGTGCCCTTTATAATATAAAAAAAGGTATAAAAAAAAAATTCCCCAAAAAGTCAAAAACGGCAAAATCTTCCAAAATATACCCTTTTGAGAACAACTCCAAAATGACGTTTTTTTTTATTTTTTTGGGGTATTTCCGGAAATTATTAGGGTAATAATGAAAATAATTCCAGAATTGTATTAATCAAAAAAATAATGATGATAAAAGGGGAAAATAAAGAAATTTTGATAACATTTAAAAATCATTTTTATTATTTTATTTTTTTATTATTTTATTATTTTATTATTATTATTATTATTTTTTATTATTATTATTACTTTTATCTTAATTTTTAAATTTATGGGAAAAAAAATCTATTATAACTTTTATAATAACAAAAAAATAATGAGTATATGTATAATAATATAATGCTAGGGGAAAAAATATTTTTTTAAATTTTATTATTGTTATTATTTCATTATTATTTTTTTGTATTTTTTAGAAAAAATTGCAAGAAAATTATTATAACATAAAAATTACGTAAAAAGATACTAATTAAGATAATGTATAAATAATTTTATTAAAAATTTTCGTTTTTATTGTTATTATTATTTTATTACTATCATTATTTTTGGGGTTATTAGTATTTTTAAAAAAATATATACTATAACTCCCCAAAAATTGAAATAATAATATAACAATTGCAAATAGGATAATAATTGCAATAATAGATAATGATTGCATAATGATGAAAAATGATGATATAATGTGAAAAGATGATAAATGAATATAACGTTTAAAATGTGATAATCATGATAATGGATGATAAAAACCAGGAATTGTTCCATATAAAATATAAAAACGGGATAAAAAAAACATTCCCAAAAGTCGAAAAAACGGCAAAATCTTGCGAAATATAGCCTTATGAGAGAAAACCCCAAAACTGACTTTTTTTTTTCGATTTTTTTGGGTGATTTCGGAAATTTATTGGGTAATAATCATAATAATTACCAGAATTGTTTTAATCTAACAAAAATGATGATAAAAGGAGAAAAAAGAAATTTTATAACATTTGTAATTTTTATTATTATTTTTATTCTATTTTATTTTTATTTTATTATTATTATTATTTTATTATTATTATTTTTATTTTTACTATTACTATTATCTTCATTATTAGTTTATTCCCAAAAAAATTATTATAACTATAATAAAAAAATAAAAATAAAATTATAAGTATAAATAATATTGCTGGGGTTATTATTGTTTTAGTATATTATTGTTTTATTATAATTAATATTTTTGTACAGGTAGTATAATTGAAAAAAATAATTATTATAACAAAATAATTACAGTAATAACGATACTATTAAGAAATGATAAAATAATTATTTTCAAATCGTTATTTTTGTTATTATTATTGTTTTTACTATCTTTATTGTTGTGGTTATTAGTATTTTCAAAATATATACTAAAACTCCAATAATATCAATAATAATGATAATTTTTGCAAAAATGATGATAAATTGCAATAATGATGTAATAAATGCAAAAATATAATAATGATGATGTAATGAAAATAAGATGATAAGATGAAAATGATATGATAACAAAAATATGTGATAATCTGATAATGATGATGATAATAACAGGAATTGTGTCCATATATAAAAAAAAAAAGGTAAAAAAAACTTCCCAAAAGTCAAAAAAGCGGCTAAATCTAGCAAAATATGCCTTCTGAGAGTATTCCCCAAAAATGACGTTTTTTGATTTCTTAGGTGATTTCGGAAATTTATTAGGGTAATAGAAAATAATTACCAGAATTGTATTAATCATAAAATAATGTGAAAAAATGAAATAAAGAATTTTGATAACATTTAATATTAATATTATTATTTTATTATTTTATTATTTTATTATTTTTTATTATTTTTATTATTTTTTTATTATTATTATTATCATTATTATTACTTTTATTTAATTGTTAGAATTATTGCCAAAAAATCTTTATAACTGTAATATAACAAATATAAAAATATAGGTTAAAAATAATAAATGCTAGGGGTTTAAATATTGTTATTAGTATTATTATTGTTATTATTTCTTTATGATTATTTGTACTGGTAGTATAATTGCAAAAAAATTTATCTAACAGTAATATTTCAGTAATAACGATAAATTAAGATAATGAATAAAAATTATTTAAAATCGTTATTATTGTTATTATTTTTGTTATTACTATCTTATTGTTGGTTTTAGTATTATTGAAAAAATATATCCAAAAACCCCAAAAATGCAAAAATAATGATAAAAATTGAAATAATGATAAATAATTTGCAAAAATGAATAATGATGATTAACGATAATATGTGATAATCTTTAAATATATGATAATAAAAATTATGACCATATAAAATTTAAAAAAGGTTTAAAAAAACATTCCCAAAATCAAAAAAGGGGGAAAAAATCTCAAAAATTCCCTTTTCGAGTAACTCCAAAATGGGTTTTTTTTCGATTATTTTGGGGTGTTTCGGCAATTATTGGGGTAAAAATGATAATATTTCCAAGAATATTATTAATCATAAAAATAATGATGAAAAAGTGGAAAAAAGAGAATTTTGAAAACATTTAAAATTTTTAAATATTATTTTATTATTATTATTATTATTATTATTATTATTATTATTATTATATTATTTTTTAATATTATTTTTTTATTATTTTATTATTATTACTTTATTTTCATTACTAGTATTTTTGCCAAAAAATCTTTTAAACGTAATAATAAAATAAAAATAAAGGTATAGTATAAAATAAAAAATGCTAGTGATTATAATATTGTTATTAGTTTTTATTTTTTTTATTATCTTTACTATTATTTGTACTGGATATAATTGAAAAAATAATTATTATAACAGTAATAATTACAGTAAAAACGATACAATTAAGATAATTATATAATATTTTCTAAAATCGTTTTTATTGTTATTATTTTGTTATTACTATCATTATTGTTGTGGTTATTAGTATTTTGCAAAAATATCTATAACCCCAATAATTGAAATAATAAGAAACAATTGCAATAATGAAAATAAAAATTCAATAATGAGTAATGATGATGAAAATGATGATAATGATGATGATAACAAAAAAGATGAAAAATATATAATGATAAAAACGGAAATTGTGCCATATAAAATATAAAAAGGTTAAAAAAACATTCCCAAAAGTCGAAAAGCGGAAAAATCTGGGAAAAATTTACCTTTTCCGAGTACTCCAAAATGACGTCTTTCGTTTTTTTTTTTTTTTGATGATTCGGCAATTTTTTGGGGAATAATGATAAAAATTACCAGAATTTTTTAAATCATAACAATTATGATAAAAGTGAAAATACAGAGAATTTGATAACATTTGAACATTATTATTTTTTTATTATTATTTTTATTATTATTATTATTACTATTATTATTATTATTATCATTATTATTATTTTTATTACTATTATTTTAAATTATTATATTATTGCCAAAAAATCTTTTATAACTGTAATAATCAAAAATAATAAAAATTATAAGTATAATAATAATAATGCTAGTGGTTATAATATTGTTATTAGTATTATCATTGTTATTATTACATTATTATTATTTGTACTGGTATAAATTGCAAAATAATTATTAAACAGAAATAATTACGTTTTAACGATACTAATTAAAGATAATGATAAAATATTTTAAAAAATCGTTTTATTGTTATTATTTTTATTTTACTATCATTTTGTTGGGGTTATTATATTATTGAAAAAAAATATATATAACTCCAAAAATTTGCAATAATAATGATAACAATTGCAAATGATGAAAATTTTTGCAAAAAATGATGATAAATATATGATAAGATGATACAACGAAAATATGAGATTATCTTTATAATGAATATAATAACAGAATTGTGTCCAATATAATATAAAAAGGTATAAAAAAATTCCCAAAAATTAAAAAAAAAGCGAAAAATCTAGCGAAATATACCCTTTCTAGAGTATTCCCCCCAAAAATGACTTTTTTTTTTCAAATTCTTAGGTGTTTTTTCGGCAATTATTGGGGTAATAATGATAATAATTACCAGAATTGTTTTAAATCAAACAAAAAATGATGATAAAAGTGAAAAGAAAGAACATTTTATAAATTTTGAATTTTATTAATTTTTTAATTATTATTATTATTATTATTATTATTATTATTATTTTATTTTTAATAATTTTATTTTTTGTTTTTATTATAATTATTACTATTTTTTTAAATTCTATATTATTGACAAAAAATCATTATAACGTAAATAAAAAATAAAAATATATAGGTAAATAAAAATAAGCTGTGATTATAATATTGTTATTAGTATTATTATTGTTATTATTATCGTTATTTTTATTTGTAGGTATTATAATTGAAAAAATAAATATTAAAAACGTAATAAGAAGAATAAATACTAATTGAGAAAATGATATAAAAAAATTATATAAAATCGTTACTATTTTTTATTGTCATTGTTATTACTACATTATTGATGTGATTTTAGTTTTATTGAAAAAATTATACTATAACTCCAAAAATTGCAATAATAATGAAAACTTGCAATAATTATGATAAAAAATGAAATAATGTGATAATGATGTTGATAATGGATAATATGAGAAAAAACATAAAAATGATGATAATCATGAAAATGATGATGATAATAACAGGAATTTTTTTCAATATATATTAAAAAAAAGGTATAAGAAAAATATTCCCAAAAAGTCGAAAAAGCGGCAAAATCTAGCGAAATTAGCCTTTTGACAGTGTACTCCAAAATGACGTTTTTTTTTTTTTTTTTGGGATTTCGGCAATTATTGGGAAAAAATGATAATATTTACCAGAATTGTATTAAATCATAAAAAAAATGATGATAAATGAGAATACAAGAATTTTGATACGTTTGAATATTATTTTATTTTATTTTTATTATTATTATTATTATTATTTATTATTATTATTTTTTTATTCTATTATCTTAATTATTATTTTTTCCCAAAACAATTTTTAAAACTGAATAATACAAAATAATAAGTATGTATAAAAAAAATGCTAGGGGTTTATAATATTTTTTTATATTTTTTTGTTATTATTATCATTATTATTATTTGTAATGGTAGTAAATTGAAAAAATGTTATAATACTAATAATTACAGAAATAACGAACAAATTAAAATAATGATATAAAAAATTATTATAAAGCGTTATTATTGTTTTTATTTTTGTTATTACTATCATTATTGTAGTGGTTATTTGTATAGTGCAAAAATTATACCATAACCCAAATAATTCATAATAAGAAACAATTAAATAATGATGATAATTTGAAATAATGATGATAAGTGATGATAAGGGAATAATAAGGAGAAACTAATAATGATGATAATCATGTAATGATGATGATAATAACAGGAATTGTGTCCATATTATTATAAAAATCGTAAAAGAAAAACATTCCCCAAAAGTCGAAAAAGGGGCAAAATCTACGAAATAAAAGCCTTCTCAGAGTATACCCCAAAATGATTTTTTTTTTTCGATTTCTTTGGTGATTTGGGGAAATTATTGGGGTAATATTGATAATAACCCCCAAATTCTTTTAATCATAACAATAATGATGATAAAAGTGAAAATGAAGAAAATTTGATAACTTTGAATATTATTATTATTATTATTATTATTTTTATTATTATTATTTTTTATTTTTTTTATTATTATTTTATTATTATTATTATTTTATTACATTATTATTACTATTATCTTAATTATTATAATATTCCCAAAAAAATCATCATAACTGAATAATAAAAATAATAATAATAATATACGAAAATTATAAAAAATGCTAGGGGTTTTTTTATATTGTTTTAGTATTATTATTGTTATTATTATCATTATTATTATTTCTATTGTAGTAAAATTTGCAAAAAAAATTTATTATAACAGTAATAATTACGTAATAACATACTAATTAAGATATATATAAATAATTATTTTAAAATCGTTTTTAAATTTTTATTATTATTGTTTATTACTATCATTTTTTGTTTTGGTTATTAGTATTATTGCAAAAATTATACTAAAACTCCAATAATTGCAATAAAATGAAAACAATTGAAATAATGATGATAATAATTAATAAGATGATAATAATTGCAATAATATGATAATCATGATGAAAATGATGATAATGATGATGATAACGATAATATGATGATAATCAGATAATGAGACGTAAAAAACGGAATTTGTCCATATATAATAAAAAAAAGGTAAGATAAACATTCCCAAAAGTCGAAAAAGGGGCAAAATCTAGCAAATTACCCTTTTTTGAGAGAATATCAAAAATGATTTTTTTTCGATTTCTTTGGTGATTTCGGCAATTATTAGGGTAATATTGATAAAAATTTACCAAATTGTATTAAACAAACAATAATTGATAAAAGGAAATAAAGAGAATTATGAAAACATTTGAATATTATTATTATTTTTTTTTTCTTATTATTATTATTATTGTTTATTTTATTACTATTAATTAATTACTTTTTTATCGACAAAAAATCTATTATAACTGAAATAAAACAATAATAATAGAAAAGTATAGTATAAAATAATAATGCTAGTGTTAATATTGTTATTATATTATTTTGTTATTTTTATCTTATTATTATTTGTTCTGGTGAAATAATTGCAAAAATAATTATTATAAGACTTTTATTCTTGTTTTATTATTTTATTACTATCATTATTGTTGTGGTTAGTTTTATTGCAAAAAATATATTAAAACACCCAAATAATTGCAATAATAATAAAACAATTGCAATAATGATGATAATAATTGCAATAATGATGAAATGAATGATAAATGATAATATGAAATGTGATAATAACGAAATAATTGAAATCATATAATGATGATAAAATAACAGGAATTGTGTACTTTATAATAAAAAAAAAGTGTAAGAAAAACATTCCCAAAAGTCGAAAAAGCGGCAAAATCTACAAAATAACCCTGTGCAGAATACCCCAAAAATCGTTTTTTTTTTATTTTTTTGGGGATTTCGGCAATTATTGGGGAAATAATGATAATAATTCCAAAATTGTTTTAAATCTAACAATAATGATGAAAAAAGTGAGAATAAAAAAAATTTTGAAAACTTTTTGAATTTTATTAATATTTTATTTTTTTATTATTATTATTATTATTTTTAGTAGTATAGTAGTATGATAGTAGTAGTAGTATTAGTATTGTTTTACTTTACTTAATTATTATATTATATCCAAAAATCTGTTAAAACTGTAATAATAAAAAAATAATAATAATTATAATATAAAATAAAAATGTAGTGTTATAATTTTGTTATTAGTATTATTATTTTATCATTATCATTATTTTATTTGTACGGGTAGTATAATTGAAAAAATAATTATTATAACAGAAATAATTACAGTAATAACGATATAAATTAAAGAAAATGTATAAATAATTATTAAAAAATCGTTATTATTTAAATTATTATTGTTTTCTATCATTATTTTGTGGTTATTAGATTATTGCAAAAATATATACAAAACCCAATAATTGCAATAAAATGTCAATTGCAAAAATAAAGATAATAATTGAAATAATATGATAAAGATGATGATAATGTGATAATAAGATAATTATGATGAAAACGAAAAAAATAATGAAAACGATAAAAATGAGATAATCATGATAATGAGGGTATAATAACAGGAATTTGTCCTATATAATAAAAAAAGGTATAAGAAAAACATTCCCAAAAGTCAAAAAAGCGGCAAATCTACGAATGAGCCTTTTGAGAGTATACTCCAAAATGACTTTTTTTTTCGATTTTTTTGGGTGTTTCGGCAATTATAGGGAAATAATGAAAATAATTACGGGAAATTATATTAATCATAAAAAATAATGATGAAAAAAGTGAAAATAAAGAGAATTTTGATAACATTTGAATTTTAAAATAAAAAAATATTATTTTATTATTTATTATTATTATTATTATTATTATTTTTTTTATTATTATTTTTCATTACTATTATTTTAATTATTAGTTTTATTGCCAAAAAAAAACCTATTATAACTGTAATAATAAAAATAATAAAAATAAGTAAAATATAATAATTAAAATTTCTAGGGGTTATAATTTTGTTTTTAGCATTATTATTATAAATCTTACTATTGTTATTGTCATTATTATTACAAATCATTTTTGATGGGGTTTTTTAATTATTGAAAAAATATTACTAAAAACCCAAAAAAAATTACAATAATAATGATAAAAATTGCAATAATGATGAAAATAATTGCAATAATGTGATATGATGATGTGTGATGATAATGATGATGATAACGATAATAATGAGAATCATGAAAATGTGATGTAATAACAGGAATTTTGTCCATATATATTTAAAAAAGGTATAAGAAAAACATTCCCAAAGTCGAAAAAAGGGCGGCAAAATCTAGCGAAATAAGCCTTTTGAAGAATACCCCAAAAATACGTTATTTTGTTTTTCTTTGGTGTTTTTTGGAAATTATTAGGGTAAAATATAATAATTACAAGAATTTGTATTTATCATAACAAAAATTGAAAAAATGAGAAAAAAGAAAATTTTTGATAACTTTTTAAATATTTTTATTATTTTTATTATTATTATTATTATATTATTATTTTATTATTATTACTATTATCTAAATTATTAGTATTATTCCCAAAAAAATATAAACTGTAAAAATACAATAATAATAATAAGTAAGGTAAATAATAAAAATGCTAGTGTTATAATATTGTTTTAGTACTATTATTGTTATTTCTTTTTATTATTTGTACTTAGTTATTGTAAAAATAATTATTATAACAGTAATAATTATTTTAAAACGATACTAATTAAGATAATATATAAATAATTATTACAAAATCGTTTTTTGTTATTATTTTGTTTTTTTACTATCGTTATTGTTGTGGTTATTAGTATTATTGAAAAAAATATATACAAAAAATCCAATAATTGCAAAAATAATGAAAACAATTGAAATAATATGATAAATAATTTGCAATAATGTATAATATGATATAATGATGAAAATGATATAATATGATGATAACGATAAAAATGATGATAATCATGATTGAGGATGAAAATAACGGAATTGTGCCCTTTATAATAAAAAAAAAAGGTATAAAAAAACTTTCCCCAAAAGTCGAAAAAGGGGAAAATTAGCGAAATATACCTTTTAGAGTAACTCCAAAATGACTTTTTTCGAGTCTTTGGTGATTTCGCAATTATTGGGTAAAAATGATAATTTACAGAATTGTATAGTCTTAAAAAAATGATGATAAAGTGAAAATAAAGGAATTTTGATAGCTTTTGAAAATTATTAATAATATTATTATTATTATTATGATTTTTTTTATTATTATTATTATTTTATTATTATTATTATTTTATTAATATTACTTTATCTTAATTATTATATTTTCCAAAAAATCTAATATAACTGTAATAAAACAATAATTATAAAAAGTAAAAGAAAATAATAAAAATGCTAGTTTTTATAATATTTTTATTATATTATTATTGTTATTATTATCTTATTATTTTTTTTTCTGGTAGATAATTGCAAAAAAAATTATTATAACAAAAAATAATTACGTAAAAACGATCAAATTGATAATATATAAATAATTTTTAAAACTTATTATTGTTATTATTATTGTTTTTACTATTGTGGAGGTTCTTCAAACTCGCCTCAAAGACCAGCGAACCCAGATGGGGTGTCCAGATCTCCTTTTTTTTTTTCAAAGCGTTTTACCCCTGCTCACTTTTTTAATTTTCCCCTTTATTTCCCTCATTTTCTAAGTCAGTTACACTTTTCTGTGTTTTTTTTCGTTCTCTTAAGTAATGATTGAGTCTTTTATTGTTTATTCTTAAAGGTTCCTCCTACTATTTTATTTAGTGTTTTTAAACCTTTGTCGTCTTTTTATTGCTTTTTTTTTAAATTTAAAATTTATTTTTCGTTTCTTATTTTTCTTTTTATTTATTTATAACAGCATGAGGGGTTTGTCCTTTTATATTGTAAAATTTTCTTTTTTTTTATGTTTTGTATTTTATTTTTATGTTTTTCCATATAAAAGTTTTTATTTGTTTTTACGTTACTGACATCGTCTTTTTTTGCGTGTCAAAGACGTCAGTACTTTTTAAAAGCTTTATTTTTCAATGGTTTTAAATTTTTTGTCTTAGCCTTTTAACTTTTTTTTTATCATTCTCGTTTTAATTTTGTACTACCCGTATTTTCTATTTTAATTATGTTTTTATTATTGAATTTTGTGAAAATGAGGCAGTGACGTCATCAAATTTACGTGACTCCGTGTATAAAAACGGAACCGTGGAACAATAAAAGGAGATCTATCTGAAAATGTTTTGTGTACCCCCTCTGGATTTACTTCAGCCTGGGAAAGTCGCAGAACAAAGGGTTTTCAGAGCAACTTCCCTTCTTTTTCCCGGTCTTTGCTGGAGTTGTCTTTTATGTTTTTGGTTTTATTATGTTTTTATTGTTTTAAAATGCTTTGATGTATTTTACGCCGAAGCCCTTCAGGATTCGGCTCTTTCCCCCCTTCGTTTCTTTTTTAAAACCCTTTAGCCCCTTTAAATCTAATAGTTTAAAATTTTTTTTTTTTTTAAGTAAGTTTCCGTAACTTTATTTTTCTTATCCTGTTTTTATAAATTAACGTAAATTTTGTATGTATTCTTTTTTTACTTTTATGCCTTAAGCAGTTTTATCATTTCGTATCTTTTTAAATTCTTTTTTTTGTCATGTTTTAAATTAGGGTGGCCCAAGGGGCTTCTATAATTTTCCGCTCGGGTACAGTCACCTGCTAGGGTCCTGGGTCCTGCCCGCTACCATTTTAAAGGGCCCCGGGGTCTTATCAAGTTATTTTCGGGGGGGTGAACGGGACCCCTTTTTGCGTCCCCAAACCGTTCTCGCTTCACGAGAGGCTTCAGCTCGCTTTATGAGGCTGGGGTTTAAAAACGGGCTCCCGTTTCGGACCAAACCAACACCTTCAATTGGGGGCTTAACGGTGGGTGTACCTTTAAGGCCATCAGGAGAAATTTCGAAGTTCCTTTTGGCTGAAACTCCCGGCACTTCAGTTTCTTCCGTCAGGCTTATCATGCCTATCACGAAATTGTACCTCCTGCGGGGGTCTTAGGAGAGCACTTTGTTATTATTCTGTGTCCTTTTTTTTTTTTTCAGTGAATCATAAATGTGTATTTTTTAAGAGCGTGGCCTTTTCTTTCAGCATAATTCTCTTCTCTTTCAGAGTTTATTTTATGTGTCTAAATACCCGCTCGCCCAGCTAGGGTTGTTTTGTGGCTCTCTTAGTTTTTGGGACACTGTTGCCTCTGTTTTGTCTATAATTTTCATTAGCCGTTCCCCGTGTCGCGGTTTTGCTCATTAATGGGTTTTTTATTATTATCATTATTATTTTTGCTGGTAGTAAATTGCAAAAAAAATTATTGTAACGTAATAATTCAGTAAAAACGAACTAATTAAGATAATGATGTAAATAATTATTATGAATCGTTTTATTGTTATTATTTTTGTTATTACTATCATTATTTTTGTGATTTTTAATTTTGCAAAAATATATACTAAAACTCCAAAAATAGCAAAAATAATGATAACAATTTCAATAATAATAATAATAATTGCAAAAATCATGATAAAGATAAAGATAATGATGATAATGATGATAATGATGATGATAACGATAATAATATGATAACATGATAATGATGAGAAAAAACAGGAAATTTTGTCCATATATAATAAAAAAGGGAAAAAAAAACATTCCCCAAATGTGAAAAGGGGGGCAAATCTTGCAAAATATAGCCTTTTGAATATACTCCAAAAAGACGTTTTTTTTTGTTTCTTTTGGTGATTTCCGCAATTATTAAAGGGAATAAAGAAATAATTCCAAATTGTATTAACATAACCATAATGATGATAAAAATGAGAATAAAGAGAATTTTTATAACATTTTAATATTATTATTATTATTATTATTAATTTTTTTATTTTATTATTATTATTTTTTATTAGTATTATTAAATTTTTTTTTATTATTATTATTACTATTATCTTAATTTTTAGTTTTATTTCCAAAAAATCTATTTTAACGTAATAATAACAATAATAATAAAAAGTATTGTATAAAAATAATAATGCTATGATTACAATATTGTTATTAGTACTATTATTGTTATATTATCATTATTATTATTTGTACTGGTAGTATAATCGCAAAAAAAATTATTATAACAGTAATAATTACAGTAATAACGATACTAATTAAGAAAATGAATAAATAATTATTATAAAATCGTTATTGTTGTTATTATTATTGTTATTACTATCATTATTGTTGTGGTTATTAGTATTATTGCAAAAATATATACTATAACTCCAATAATTGCAATAATAATGATAACAATTGCAATAATGATAAATAATAATTGCTTGAAATTATTTCATCATTATTGCAATTGTTTATCATTATTATTGCAATTATTGGAGTTATAGTATATATTTTTGCAATAATACTAATAACCACAACAATAATGATAGTAATAACAATAATAATAACAACAATAACATTATTTTTTATATAATTATTTATATCATTATACTTAATTAGTATCGTTATACGTAATTATTACTGTTATAATAATTATTTTTTGCGATTATAACTACCCGTACAATATTATAATGCTATAATACAATAATAGTACTAATAACAATATTGTAATCACTAGCATTATTATTTTATATCATATACTTATTATTATTTATTGTTTATTATTACGTTATAATAGATTTTTTGGCAATAATAATAATAATTAAGATAATAGTAATATAATAATAAACAAATTATATAATAATAATAATAATAATAATAATAATAATAATAAATAATAATAATAATAAATAATAATAATAATATTCAACGTTATAAAATTCTCTTTATTTCTCACTTTTATCATCATTATTGTTAATGATTATACAATTCTGGTAATTATTATCAATTATTACTAATAATTGCCAAAATCACCAAAGAATCGACAAACGTCTTTTTGGTAGTATACTCCTCAAAAGGCTATTTTTGCAAGATTTTGCCGCTTTTCGACTTTGGAATGTTTTTTCTATACTCTTTTTTATTTATATATGGACACACTTCACTGGTATTATCAGCATCATTATCATGATTATCATCATTAGTATCGTTTATCATCATCATTATCATCATTATCATCATTATCATTATCAGTATCATCATTATTACAATATTATCATCATTATTGAAATTGTTATCATTATTATTGCAATTATTGGAGTTATATTTATATATTTCAATAATACTATAATCACAACATAATGGAATAGTAATAACATAATAATAACAATAATAACGATTTCCATAATAATTATTTATACATCATTATCTTATTAGTATCGTTATTACTGTGAATTATTACTGTTACAAATAATTATTTTTGCAATTATAACTACCAGTACAATAATATATGATAAAATAACAACCATTTAACTGAGCTAACCGCGACACAGGGAACTGGCTAATGAGAATTATAGACAAAACAGAGGCATACAGTGTCCCTAAACTAACTAACAACGAGAGCCACTAAACAAGCCTAGCTGGGCGAGCGGGTATTTGAACACATAAATATAACTCTGCAAGAGAAGAGAATTATGCTGTAAGAAAGGCCACGCTCTTGAAAACTACACATTTCATGTATCACTGAAAAAAAAAGAAAGGAACACAGAATACAATAACAAATTGGCTCTCCTAAGACTTCCCGCAGTAGGGACGAATGTTCGTGATATGCATGATATACCTGACAGGATAAACTGAAATGTCCGGACGTTCTCAGCCTACAAGAACGTCGAAATTTTCTCCCTGATCGATGCCATTAAAGGTACATCCACCGTTAGCCACCAAATGTAAGGATGGTTGTTGGTCCGTAACGAGAGCCCGACTTGTAACCCCAGCCCTCATGAGCGAGCTGAACGCCTCTCGTGAAGCGAGAACGGCTTAGGAACGCAAACAAGGGTCCCGTCACTCCCCTGAATAACTTGATACCAGACATCCTGGGCCTGTAAAATGGTAAGCGGGCAGGACCCAGGATCCATACCTCAAGGCTTGACATGTACCCTGAGGAGAAATATGATACGAAGTCCTTGTGGCTCAGCCTATCATTTACAAACATGACAAATAAAAGAACTTAAAAAGATACGGAAATGATAAAACTGCTTAAGGCATAAAATGTACAAGAAGAATACATCTAAAATACGTTAATTTACTAAAATACAGGATAAAAAAATAAAGTTACGGTAACTTTTACTTAAAAAAAAATAAAATATTAACCATTAGACTTAAAAGGGGACTGAAGGTTTAAAAGAAACGAAGTGGGAAGAGCCGAATCCTGAAGGATTCGGGCGTAAAATACATCTAGAAGCACTTAAACAATAAAAACATAATAAAACAAAACATAAAAGACAACGGTCCAGCAAATTGACCTATGGGGGGGGGGGGGCAAGTAACGGGAATCTGCTCTGTACAACCTTTGTTCTGCTGCGTCTCGGCTGAAGTAAATCAGGGGGTGACCAACCAGTTTCAGATAGATCTCCCTTTTATTGTTCCGCGTTTCGTTTTATACACGGACGTCACGTGACATTGATGACGTCACTGCCTTCATTTTCACCAAATTCAATAATAAACTAATTAAAAATGAAAATACATGGTATGGTACAAAATTAAACGAGAATGATAAAAAAAAAGTTAAAAGGCAAATGACAAATAATTCTAAACCATTGGAAAAATCAAGCTTATTAAAAAGTACTGACGGTCATTGATATCGCTAAAAAGACGATGTCAGTACGTAAAACATTAATAACAACATTTATATGGTAAAATCATATAAAATCAAAATACAAAAAAAAAAATACATACATAAAAAGACAAGTTTGACACTATAAAGGACAAACCCCGTCATGCTCGTCTATAAATCGAATAAAAAGCCTAAAATAAGAATACGAAAAAATAATCTTACTTTAAAAAGAACAACAATAAAATGACGATCAAAGGGGTGATTAAAAACACTAAATAAAATATTACGGAGCAACCTTTAGAACTAAAACAATAAAAGACATCAATCATTACTTAAGAGAACGAAATAAACACAGAAAACGTGATCCATACTCGACTTAGAAAATGAGGTAAAATAAAGGGAAACTTAACTAAAAGTGAGCAGGGGTAAACGCTATTGAAAATAAAAAGGAGATCTTGAACACCCCATCTGGATTCTGGCTGTGTTCTCTCTGAGGCGAGTTGAAGAACCTCCACAAATAGTAATAACAATAATTAATAACAATAATAACGATTTTATACTAATTATTTATATCATTATTCTTATTAGTATCGTTATTACTGTAATTATTATTGTTATAATAATTATTTTTTGCAATTATACTACCAGAAAAAAAAATAATAATGATAATAATAACAATAATAATACTAATAACAATATTATAAAAACCTAGCATTATTATATTATACTTATACTTATTATAGTATTGTTATTATTACAGTTATATTAGAATTTTTTGGCATATAATACTAATAACTTAAGATAAAGTATAATAATAATCATAATAATATAATAATAATACATAATAATAATAAAAATAATCATAATAATAATATAATATTATTATAAATTATCAAATGCATCAAATTCCTTATTCTCAACTTTTTATCATCATTATTGTTAACTAATACATTCTGGTAATTATTATCATTATTCCCCTAATATTGCCGAATCCACTCAAGACAATCGAAAAACGTTCATTTTGGAGTATACTCTCAAAAGGCTCTATTTTCGCTAGATTTTGCCCGCTTTTCGACTTTTGGGATGTTTTTCTTATAACCTTTTTTTATATTATAATGGACACAATTCTGTTATTTCTCATCATTATCATGATTATCATCATTATTATCGTTATCATCATCATTATCATCATTATCATCATTAGCAGCATCATTATTCATCATTATTGTAATTATTATCATGCATTATTGCATTGTTATCATTATTATTGCAATTATTGGAGTTGAGTATATATTTTTGCAATAACATACTAATAACCACACAATACGATAGTAGTAACAATAATAATAACAATAATACGATTTGTAATAATTATTTATATCATTAATCTTAATTAGTAATCGGTATTACTATAATTATTACATGTTTACAAATTATTTTTAAGCAATTATACTAATAATTGAGATAATAGTAATAATAATAATAATAATAATTATAATAATAATAATAATAATAATAATAACAATATTCAAACGTTATCAAAATTGTCTTTATTCTCACTTTTATCATCATTATTGTTATGATAAATACAATTCTTGTAATTATTTGATCATATTACCCTAATAATTTGGCCAAATCACCAAAGAAATCAAGATGAACGTCTTTTTGGATAGTCTCTCAAAAGGCTATATTTCGCTAGATTTTTGCCGCTTTATCGACTTTTTGGGATGTTTTTCTTATCCTTTTTTATAATAATATATGGACAAAATTCCTGTTATTCTCACATCATTATCATGATTATCATCATTATTATCGTTATCATCATCATTATCATCATCAGCATCATCCTTATCTCATTATTGCAATTATTATCATCAGTAATTTGCATTGTTTCATTATTATTGAATTATTGGAGTTATAGTATATATTTTTGCAATAATACTAATAACCACATCAATAATGATAGTAATAATAATGACAATAACAATAGTAACGATTTTATAATAATAATGCTAATAACAATATTATAACCACTAGCATTATAATTATTATACTTATACTTATTATTATTATTGTTATTATTACAGTTATAATAGGTTTTTTTGGGCAATAATACTATAATGTAAGATATAGTAATAAAATAATAATAATAATATAATAATAAATCTAATAATAATAATAACAATATAATATATATTATTATTATTAATATTCAAGATGTTATCAAAATTCTCTTTATTTCTCACTTTTATCATCATTATTGTTATGATTATATAATTCCTGTAATTATTATCATTATTAACCCCTATAATTGCCGAAATCACCAAGAAATCGAAAAAACTCATTTTGGAGTATACTCTCCAAGGCTACATTTCGCTAGATTTTGCCGCTTTTTCGACTTTTGGGAATGTTTTTTTCTTATACCTTTTTTATATTATATATGGACACAATTCTGTTATTGCACCATCATTATCATGTTATCATCATTATTATCGTTTATCATTAATTATTATCGTGATATCATCATAATTATCTTCATTATCATCATGATCATCATCTTTATCATCATTATTGCAATTATTATCTCATTATTGCATTTGTTTATCATTATTATTGCAATTATTGAGTTAATAGTATAATTTTTTGCAATAATATACTAACCACAACAATAATGATAGTGTAATCGACAACAATAATTACATAATAACGATTTTATAATAATTATTTATATCATTATCTTAATTGATATCGTTATTACTGTGAATTATTACTGTTATAATAATTATTTTTTGCAATTAACTACCAGTACAATAATAAAATGTAATGATAAAATATAATACTAATAACAATATTATACCACTAGCATTATTATTATTAACTTATAATTTATTATTATTATTGTTATTATTACAGTTTAACAGATTTTTGATTATAACTAAATAATTAAAGATAATAGTAATACTAATACTAATACTACTCTCTAACTACTACTACTACTACTACTACTATATAATAATAATAATATAACAATATAATTATTAAATAATATTCAAACGTTATCAAAATTCTCTTATTCTCCACTTTATCATCATTATTTGTTATGATTAATACAATTCTGTAATTATTATCATTATTACCCTAATAATTGCCGAAAGTCACCAACAGAATAAAAAAAAAACGTCCATTTTTGGAGTATTCTGTCACAAGGCTATCATTTCGCTAATTTTGCCCGCTTTTTCGACTTTTGGGAATGTTTTTCTTATCACCTTTTTTATATTATAAATGTTACACAATTCCTGTTATTATCTCATCATTATCATTGATTTCCATCATTATTATCGTTATATATCATTATCATCATTTCATCATTATCATCATCATTATCCACATTTTTGCAAATTTTATCATTCATTATTGCAATTGTTATCATTATTATTGGCAATTTTGGAGTTAAATATATATTTTTGCAATAAATAATAACCACAACAATAATGATAGTAAGAACAATATAATAACAAAAATAACGATCTTATAATAAATTAATTTTGCAATTAGCTCCAGAACAAATAAAATAATATAATAATAACAATAATAATACTAATAACAATATAATAATCACTTAGCATTATTATTATTAACTTATAACTTTACTATTATTATTGTTATTATTACAGTTATAATAATTTTTTGTCGATAAAACTAGTATTATAAATAGTAATAATATAAATAACAATAATAATAATAATAATAATAATAATAAGAATAATTTCAATAATATTCAAATGTTATCATAATTCTATTTATTCTCTCTTTATCATCCTTATTGTTATGTTCAATACAATTGCTGGTAATTATTATCATTATTACCCTATAATTTGCCGAATCACCAAAGAAATGAAAAAACGTCATTTTAGAGTATTTCTCGTCAAAGAGGCCCTATATTTCGCTAGATGTTTGCCGCTTTTTTCGACTTTTGGGAATGTTTATTCTTATACCTTTTTTATATTATTAGATACACATTCCTGTTATTATCGTCATCATTATCCATGATTATCATCTTATTATCGTTATCAGCATCATTATCATCATTAATCCATCATGATTATCCGCATTATTGCAATATTATCATCATATTGCCAATATTATCATCATTATTGCAATTTGTATCTTATTATTGCAATTATTGAGTTATATATATATTTTTGCAATACTACTAATAACCACAACAATTATGATAGTAAAAACAATAAAAATAACAATAATAAGATTTTAATATAATTTATTATTATCTTATCTTAATTAGTATCGTTATTACTGTAATTATTACTGTTATAATATTATTTTGTGGCAATTAAAAACCCAGAGAAATAATAATAAATGAATCATATTACCAATAATAAATACTAATAACAATATAAAACCACTAGCATTTATTTATATTATCCTATACTTATTATTATTATTGTTATTGATTCAGTTTATGATAGATTTTTTGGCAATATTACTAATAATTAAGATAATAGTAATAATAATAGTAATAATAATAATAATAATAAATAATAATTAATAATAATATAATAATAAATTATAATAATAATTAATATCATAATAATAAAAATAATATTCAAATGTTATCAAAATTCTCTTCATTCTCACTTTTATCATCATTATTGTTATTTTAATAGAAATTCTTGGAATTATTATCATATTACCCTATGATTGCCGAAATCACCAAAGAAATCGAAAAACGTCATTTGAGTATACCCTCTGAGAAGGCTTATTTCGCTAAGATTTTGCCGCTTTATCGACTTTTGGGAATGTTTTTCTTATACGATTTTTTATAATATATATGGACACCATTCTGTTATTATCATCATCATTATCATGATTATGCATCATTATTATCGTTATCATCATCATTATCATCATTATCATCATCGTTTCCATCATTATTGCGAATTATTATCTCATTATTGGCATACTTGTTATCATTTATATTGTAATTAATTGGAGTTTGGTATATATTTTGCAATAATACAAATAACCACAACAATAATGATAGTAATAACAATAATAATAACAATAAATAACGCACTTTTTATAATAATTATTTTTATTCATTATCTTAATTAGTATCGTTATTACTGTAATTATTATGTTATTATAATCATTTTTGCAATTATACTATCACCCAAGAAACCCCAAAAAAAACACATTACAATAATAATAATGATAATAGGTAATAACAATACTAATACTATTCAATATTAATCACCCACTAGCATTATTATTATTATACTTATCTTATTGATTAGTGCTATTATTACAGTTATAATAATTGTTTGGAAATAATACTAATAATTAGATAATAGTAATAATAATAAATAAATATATAATAAGTAATAATACTAATAATAATAATAATATAATATACATTTCAAACGTTATCCAAATTCTCTGTATTCTCACTTTTTATCATCATTTTTTGTTTATGATTAATACAATTCTGGTAAATTTATCATTTTTACCCTAATAATTGCCGAAATCACCCAAAGAAATAAAAAAAACGTCATTTTGGAGTACACTGTCCCAAAAGGCCTATATTTCGCTAATTTTGCCGCTTTTTCGTGACTTTTGGGAATATTTTCTTATACCTTTTTTATAATATATATTGAAAAAAATTCCTGTTGATTAATCGATCATCATTATCATGATTATCATCATTATTATCGTTATCATCATCATTATCTATCATTATCACACAGTTATTCATCATTATTGGCGTTATTATCATAATTATTGCAATTGGTTATCATTATTATTGCAATTATTGGAGTTATATTATATATTTTTTGCAATAAATACTAAATAATCACATCATAATGATAGTAATAACAATGACGAGATAAACAATAGTAACGATTTTTTATAAATAATATTTATATCATTATCTCAATTAGTATCGTTATTACTTCATTATTACTGTTATAATATTTATTTTTGCAATTTAATACCAGTACAAATAATAAATAACCGATAATAATAACAATAATAATACTAATACAATATTATAATCACTGAGCATTATTAGTTATTATGCCTATACTTATTATTATTAATTGTTATTATTACAGTTATAATAGATTATTTTGTCAAATACAATACTAGTAATTAAATAATAGTAAATAATAATACTAATAACCATAATAATAATAATAATAATAATAATAGATAATAATAATAATAATAATAATAATAATAAATTAATAGTTAATAATATTCAACATGTTTATCAAACATGTTCTTTCTTCTCACTTTTTATCATCATTATTGTTATGATTAATACAATTCTGGTAATTATTATCATTATTACCCTCAAATAATTGCCGAAATCACCTAAGAATTCGCAAATAACGTCATTTTGGAGAATACTCTCAGAGGCTATATTTCGCTGAGATTTTGCGCTTTTTTAAATTTGGGAATTTTTTTCTTATACCTTTTTTATATTATATATGGACACAATCCTGTTTATTATCCATCATCATTATAATGATAATCAATCATTTATTATCGTTGTCATCATCATTATCATCATCATTATCATCATTTTGCAATGATTATCATCATTATTGCAATTGTTATCATTATATTGCAATTATTGGAGTTAAGTATAGATTTTTTCAATAATATTAATAACCACCAACAATAATGATAGTAATATAATAATATAACAATCATAAACGATTTATAATAATTATTTATATCATTATCTTATTAGTATCGTTAATACGGTAATTATTACTGTTATAATAATTATTTTTGCAATTATATACCAGTACAATAATAATCACTATAATAATAACAATGATATACTAAGAACATATTATAACCACTAGCATTATTATTATTATACTTATACTTATTATTATTTATTGTTCTTATTACAGTTATAATAGATTTTTTGGCAATAATACTAATATTTAAGATAAGAGTATATAATAATATAATATAATTAATAATAATAATATAATAATAATACTAATAAAAATATAATAATAATAATAATAATGTTACCACATGTTATCAAAATTCTCCTGTATTCTCACTTTTATCAATCATAATTGTTATGATTAATATAATTCCCTGGTAATTATTCTCATTATTACCCTAATAATTTGGCCCCCCGAAATCATCAAAAAATCGAAAGAACGTCATTTTGGAGTATTCTCTGAAAAGGCTAAATTTTTTGCTAGATTTTGCCGCTTTTTCGGACTTTGGGAATGTTTTTTCTTTACCGTTTTTTTATATTATATATGACACAATTCCTGTTATATCATTATCATGATTTATCTCATTATTATCGTGATCATCATCATTTCATCATTATCATCATCATTATCATCATTATTGCAATTATTTTATCATGATTGCAATTGTTATCATTATTATTTCAATTATTGGAGTTATAGTATATATTTTGCAATAATACTATAACCACAACAATAATGATAGTAATAACACTAATAATAAACAATAATAACGATTTTAGAAATTATTTATATAATTTCTTAATTAGTATCGTTTATTACTGGTATTATTCTGTTATAATAATTATTTTTGCAATTATCCTACCAGTACAAATAATATAATGATAATAATAACAAAATAATACTAATAACAATTATTATAACACTAGCATTATTATTATTATACTTATACTATTATTTTATTGTTATTATACAGTTATAATAGATTTTTATGGCAATAATACTTTAATAAATATAAGTAATAATAATAATAATATAAAATAATAATTTAATAATAATATAATAATATAATAATAATAATAATAATAATAATAATAATAATAATAATAATTTTCAAATGTTATCAAAATTCTCTTTATTCTCATTTATCATCATTATTGTTATGATTATATACAATTCTGGTAATAATTTATAATTATTCATTTAATAATTTGCCAAATCACCACAAAGAATCGAAAAAAACTCATTTTGGAGTATACTTAAAAGGCTATATTCCTAGATTTGCCGCTTTTCACTTTTGGGAATGTTTTCTTAACCTTTTTTAATTATATATGGTCATAATTCCTGTTATTATCATCATCATTATCATGATTATCATCACTATTTTATCTCATCATTTTCATCATTATCATCTATAATTATATCATTCATTATTATCATTATTGCATTTATATCATCATATTGCAATTATCATATTTTGAATTATTCAAATTATTGTAGATTGGTTTTTATTTTTGGAAGTATTCTATAATAACACAACAAAATTTATAAAATATACATAACAATAATAAGTTAAAATATTATTTTATCATATCTTAATTAGATCGTTATACTGTATATTATGTTATAATAATATTTTGCAATTATACTACCAGTACAAATATATTAATTATAATAATTAATAATATAATATAATAATCAATAATAAACCACTAGCAATATTATATATTATATATTATTATTATTATATTACATATATAATAATTTTTTTGGCAATAATCTAATAGTAGATATAGTAATATATATAATAATAATAATTAATAATAATAAATAATAATAATAATAATAATAATATAATATAATATAATAATAATACCAATGTTATCAAAATTCTCTTTATTCTCACTTTTATCATCATTATTGTTATATTAAATTTGTAATTTTATATATTATACCAATAAATGCCGAAATCACAAAAAAACAAAAAAATATGGGTTATTAAAGGCTTATATTTGCAGATTTTTCGTTTTTATTTGATGTTTTATTTATTTTGAATTGACACAATTCCTGTTATTATCATCATCATATACATGATATATCATAATTATTTTTATCATCATTATATATTATTATATATCATTATCATTATTTGCAATATATGATCTTATTGCAATTATTTCTAATTATTGCAATGTTATCATTATTATTAATATATGGAATTTTGAATATTTTTGAATATAATACTAATAACCAAAAAATAATATAATAATAATAATAATAATAAAATTTATAAATTATTTTATTCATTTATCTAATTAGTTATATTATTACAGTAATTATTACTAGTTATAATAATATTTGCAATTACTAAAAGAAAAAAATAATAATTTGAATAATAACAATAATAATATTAATTAACAATATTATAACCACTAGCATTATTATTTAATTTTCTTATACTTTTTTATTATAAGGATAATTAGATTTTTTGGCAATAATATTAACAATATATATTAATCGTATAATAATATAATTAATACTTAATAATAATTAATAATAAATAAATATAATAATAATCAATAATATAATATTAATTTTTAAATGTTTCAAAATTCTTTATTCTCACTTTTATCATATTATTGTTATTTAATACAATTTGCTAATTAATTATATATTACCCTAATAATTGCCGAACAATCAAAAGATAAAAAAAAAGTCATTTTGGAGTATTTTATAAAGTTATTCGAAGATTTGCGCTTTTTGACTTTTGGGAATTTTTTCTTAAAACAATTTTTTATAATTATATATGGACACAATTTATATCATAACATTATATACATACATTATTATCGTTGTCATCTTATTATCATCATTGTTATCGTTTCATCACATTAACATAACTATATAATATATATATCAATATATCAATATATATCATTATTGCAATTTATCATTATTATTGCAATATTGGAGTTTATAGTATAATTTTTAATAATACTAATAACCAACATAATGTAGGAATAACAATAATAATAAATAATAAGTATTTTATAATAATTTTAATCAAAAATAAAACTATTTGATATACCATAAAATTTTTTTTCTAATTTACCTTATTGATTTATATTTTATTATTAATTATAATAGATTTTTTAATAATACTAATTTAAATTAGAAAAATTAATAAAAATGTTTTAATAATTAATAATAAATAATAATAATAATAATAAAATTAATAATAATAATATTTAAATGTTATCAAAATTCTTTTATTCTCACTTTTATTCTCATTATTGTTATGATTAATACAATTCTGGGAATTTTTTCTTATTCCCTAATAATTGCCGAAATCACTAAAGAAAAAAACAAAAAAAAAAACCCCCCG
>NW_023657580.1:0-27166 GCF_015228065.2 Penaeus monodon
GAAAATAAAGAAAAAAAGAAAAAGAAAAGGATACAACGCATTATTTACCTTTTTTTCTCATTTTTTTGTACACAAAGGATGACAAAAGGGTGATTTTGCAGAAGGAGGAGGAAAAAGCAGAGGGAATGCGAAGCGAGAAGCACTAAAAGGGACGTTTTTTTGGATAAAAGGAAAAAAGAAAATGGAAAAAAGGAAAAAGGAAACCCAAAAGCACTGAAAAAGGGGGAAACAAAGGGAAAGAGTGAGGAGGCGAGGCCAGAGAGACCACAGACAGACGACAGAAAAATAAGGGAAGAAGAGTGGAGAGCGAGAGAGGAGAGAGAGAGAAAGAGAGGAGAGAGAGAAGGAGAGAAGAGAGAAGAGAGAGAGAGAGAGACAGGGAACAGGCAGACAGCAGACAGAAGACAGTGAGAGAGAGAAGAGAGAGAAAAGAAAAAAAAGAAGAGAATCAGATGATGATGAAGACAATAGATAATAGAGAAGAGAGAGAGGAGGGGCAAAAAAGAAACCTTTAAAACACGCAGCTCTGGATACTGGGGGTCGTGTCCATCCCCTTTTATTCGTTACAGAGGGAATTACTCTCACTTTTTTCTACACAACTATTACTTTTGAAATTTATTCGTCTTCTGTGCCCCCTAAGGTCATAAATTAAAAAAATTAAAAAAATTAGAGGTTAATGGTGGCCGTGACAAAAGGCTTTTTGTCATAATGCATTTTTTGTGTAGGGGGTGTGTTTTTTTGGGGGAAGGAAGCGAAGGGTTTAAAAAGTAAAGAGGTAAGGAACGTGAAAAAACTTATCATTTTTCACAACACACTCACACACAACATACAACACATACACACACCAACACACACACAACCTCACACCCACACACACAACCCCACACACACACACAAACCACACAACCCACACACAATATAATTAAAATATATATATAAATATATAAATTTAAAATTTATAATATTTGGGGGGTTTGTAAGATATATAATAAATATATATAATATATAATAATATATATATATTTGTGTGGGGTGTTTTGTGTGTTTTTGGGGTGTGTGTGTGGGGTGTGTTATGTTTTTAAATATATATATATTATTATATATAAATATATTATATATATTATTTTTTTAATTTTTATTTATATTTTAATTTATGTAGATATTTTAAATTTTAAAATATAATAAATATATTTTATATTTTTTAAAAATATTTTTATTTTTTTTTTTTTTTTTTTTTTTTTTTTTTTTTTTTTTTTTTTTTTTTACGGGGAGTTCATGTTTTTAGCCGCCGGGTCCCGCTGATACTTAATTGTAGTTTTTTTCCCCCGGGTTCTTTCCCCCGGGGGTTTTCGGTGTACCTTTTGGGAATATTCCTCATTTTTCCCGGGCCTTTGGGCCACATGACTTGTGCTGGCTTCCCCCCGTGGCTAAAAAGGCAATCGAGTGAAAATTCCTTGCCCCAAAGGGAATTTCATCGACTAGGTTTTGATTTCCTAAATTTTTGTTGTTCAAGTGCACACACCATCCCCCGCGCGGGGGCGGGGGGATCCCTCAACCGGGGGTCGCCCCCTTCCCGGTATGTGACACGCGCTCGTTATAAATATAATTATATAATTATATATTAATATTATATAATATATATATATATATAAATAATATATAATAAATTAAACTATATAAATTATTATATAATATTATATATATATAAATATAATATATAAAATATTAACATAAAAATTTAAAATTAATAATTAAAAATTAAAATTAATAATATAATATATTTAATATAATTTTTTATAATAACAATTAATATATTTTAAAATTATTTTAATATATTATATATAATATTATATATATGATAGAAAAAAACCCCATCGCAAAACTAGATTATTGAAAAAAGAGCTACAGTTTCGAATCCACTTTGGATTTCATCTCAGGGCGAAACGTTTCCCGTTTTTAAAATTAGTTTTGCATTTTGGGTTTTTTTCTACCATAGTATCCACGGAAAAGTGTTTTTACCTCACACCCCACCACACAAAACAATATAAAACACAATTGTGTGTGGTGTTTGTGGGGGGGGTGTGTGTGTGGGTTGTTTTTGTTTGTGTGTGTGTGGGTTATTTTGGTGCGACTTGTTTGTGGGGTGTAATATACAGAGCAACACGACAACGCAAATATATATAATATATTTATTAAAATTAATATATTTTATATATATATATTTTATAATATATTTATTTTAACATACATAATAGAGTGAATAGAGTAAATGGAAAAAATCCGATAGAAACTAAAATGTTTTTTAAAATCGTAAAAAAAAACAAAAAGGGGGAGAAAACGCAGAGAGGAATAGAGAAAAAAGGAAAAACACGTCTCCTTCCTAAATTCACGCACAGACCCCTCACCTCCCCCCCCCTTTTTCCCCCCGAACTCTGCCCCATGACATTCATCCCCCAGGCGATGTAATTTTATATAATTTCCCCCTAATCAAAAAACCTTTTCCCCTCCCCCCAACCTCTCACATTTTTACGGGTCTGAAATTTTTTTCCCCCTCTCTAGCTCCTCACCCCCCCCTACGTGAATTTGCCGCCACCCCTCCTTTCATGCAAAACCCCCAATCCCCTTGAGTTTTTTAAATCCCTCTCCCCCTCCCCTCCCCCCTGCCCCCCCATCCCTGGAGATCCTCAAAAAATCAACTTTTCCCCCCCTCGAACCCGTGGAACCCTCCCCCACCCCCCTGCCCCACCAACCCTCCTGCACCCATATTGCCCCCCACCCCCCCCCCACCATTGTTGGGGGGACACACCCCCTTAAATCCCCCCCCCCCCCCCCCTCTTACCCTCCCCTTTTTTATCTCTCCCCTTTTCCATTTCCATCCTTCCATCCAAAAAAGCCCCTTTACCCTTTTTACCCCTCCCCCCCCCCCCATCCATCCCAATGTCCCCCCATTAATCTCCCCACCCCCCTTTCTTTTCCCCGTCACCCCCATCCTCTTGGCCCCATTAAAAATTTCCCGTCCCGGGGGTTTCCCTCAGGAGACGGGGAATATATAATATATTTATATTATATATATATATATATTTTTTATAAAATTTTAAAATATTATATTATAAGATATATAGGTACTATATATATTATATATATAAATAATTAATTATATATTAAATTATTTTGTAATATGTTTTGTTTTTGTTGTGTGTCTGGGGTGTTTGGGTTCCTTTCTTTTTGTATGCGTTTTTTATTACTCCTCTCATATCAGTAATATACCTTAATTTTATCCAAAAAAGCTTTCCTAAGAGGAGCACCAAGGAATTCAAACAAAGACAAGGCGCACGCGAAATTAAAGGCTGAGAAAATGACAAGACACAGCTTTTTTAACATTTCTCACCCCTTAAAAAGAAGATACTTTTTTCCCTTTCGAGGCAATAATTCCTCACTTTCTCTTTCTTTTTTTCTGCCTTTACGCCTACCTCTGGAATCTAACTAAACTTTCATGTTCCTCAAACGGAGGGAAGGGAAAAAAAATACACAGTACCATAGGGAAAAAAAATTTATTGGTAAATTTTAATAATATTACTACATAGATATGTGGAAATACACCCAAAAGAAACCACATAGTTTGTGTGTGGGTTGGGGAAAGAGTATATGATTTTTGTGTGGTGGGTGAGGAGAGTTTGTGGTTTGGTGCTTGTGTAGGTAGAGTGTAAAATGTGTGCTGCATTAGTGTGTAAATATGTTTTTATATATATATATTTTAATAATATTATATATATATTTAAAATATTTTAAATTATATAATATATATATAAATATATTAAAAAAATTTTAATCATCTTTTTCCCCTCTACTTATCTACCCATCTTCATTCACCCTCTATCTATCTGCCTGGTTATCGTCTATCTATACGTCTATTTCCCATCATCTATCCACATTACCTATCTAGGATGTTGTAGAGTTTTTATCTATTTATTACTATTATTACTTCTAAATCTATCTATTATCTCTATCATCATATATTTATATATTATTATTAAAATTTTATATTTATTATTAAAATTATATATACATTTATATGGAAAATGTTTTAAAAAATTTTTAATTATACACATCCACCCACCCATCCACACCACACACACAGAGGTTAATAATATATTTAAAAAATTTAAAAAAATTTTTATATATTAAAAATATATATATATATACCAAAAAAAAAAAAAAAAAAAAAAAAAAAAAAAAAAATTTTTTTTTTAAAAAAAAAAAAAAGGGGGGGTGGGGGGGGGTGTATATTTTGTAAAAATACTACTTCGTACATAGATAGATAGACACCACCCCAAAACACAGGTGTTTTTTTTAATATAAAATTTTTATTTTTTTTTTTTTTTGTGTGTGTGGTGGGTGTGTTTGGGGGGGTGTGGGTGTGTGTGTGTTTGTGGGTGTGGGGGGTTGGGGCGTGTTGTATGGGGTTTTTCGAATATTTTAATTGGTGTTGTTTGTGGGTTTTTAAAAAAGAGGGATAAGAACAGCATAACCAAAACACGAGGGGGGAAAACTGGCAGATGAAAAATAAACTATTATATATTATATTAATATATATAATATATTAATAATATTTATATATAATATAATTATATAATATATATATTTTATATATATTATTATTTAAATTAATTAAAAAAATATTTTTTTTTAATTAATATATATATATATTTATTATATTATTTAATATATATATATTTATATATTTTATATATTTATTTTTTTAATATATTTAAAATTTTTTTTTATATATAATATTAAAATTTAAATTTTATAAAAATTTTTTTTTTTATAATCAAAATTTTAATTATTAAAATTTAAATTTGTTTTTGTGTGTGTGGGGGTGTGTGTGTGTTTTGTGTGGGGAAAGTTTTTCGGTTCATATGTAAAATGAAAAGATTCTATTATTTTTTTTTCTCTCTCAGCTTCCCTTTTTAACCCTGCTGGAAATGAAAAACTAATTTTAAGGGGGATCAACCCCAATTCCCCGCGATAAATTCTGAAAAATCGATTTTTTTTAAAAGTGGGGAAAAAAATGGCCTCACAAGTTATTTCCCAGAGCCTGACCCAGAGCTGAAGAAACACAAAAACGAGAAAAATTGGCTGTTGATATGACTTACCCAAAATTTTTTATTTTTTAAATTTTTTTTTTTTACGTTTTTAAAACCATCTTTTGTTCTTTTCCCCGGGTTTTTGGTCAAAGTTATGTATATTTTTTTCTTTTTCTAAGGAAAATGGGTTTTACAGAAAAAACCCTTAAAACTTAAAAATTCCCAAATTTTTCCATTTTCTTTTTATATTTTTTTTTTTTTTCTCCTTTCCCCGTACACGTATCGTGCCTCCCCCCATGACACTTCTAGGAACCTTTCTACCCCCTCTTTGTTTTCTTTCCTATTTCATGAAAATTTTCCTTCCTTTTTCTTTTTGACCCCCCCTTTACCCGTATTTTCTTCCCCCCTTTTTTTCCTCCTTCCTTTGCCTTTTTTGCGTGGAGCTGCCGTTGTCCCCCCCCTTCAACCCAAAAGAAAACCCTCCATTTATTGCTTTTTTTTTGGGTCAATTTTTTTGTTGATGGGCAGAGAAGTTGTTCATTAAATTCCCCGGCAATGGTTTTTGCAACTCTTTTGGGGGTTTTTACAGGGCCTTCACTATGGATACGGTTGATAAAAGGGGCAGTAAAAATTTGCTTTGTGTCTGTCTGTCCCCCAAAAGAAAGAACTCTCGTCGATCGTGAACGAAAAATGATCTGGTCGTTCCCAACGAAAGTTTTTCTCGTTTCAGGGAAAACCCCCCACGTGGGTCTCTGTACTTGATTTCTTACCTGTGTTGCAATATTTTTGCTATTGCTTTACAGCTTTTTTTTAATCTTTCCCCCTTTTTCTTATCCTTTTACCCCTCTTTAATTCTGCTTTTTCTCGTATTTCATTTTCCCCTTCCGTTTCCCTCCGCCCACGGCCCTTCCGTCATCTGGAGAAAACAGAGACGCAAATATAAAAAAACCCCAGTCAAGCGCCGTTTTTTCCTGCCCCCTTTTTCGCCCCGGGTTTTTCCACAAAATTTTCTTTCCTTTAACATTTTCTTCACCGCGTTGCCCTCAACTCGAGGCCTTCTGCTCTCTCCAGCCCCCTTAAATCCCTTTCCCCCTCCTTTGTCCCCCGGTGTCCTCACTCGTCCTTCTATTCTCGTGTCCTTTTTTTCATTTTCGGTTTTTTTTTTCTTCCCCCCTTTTTTTTCCCCCTTTTCTTGCTTTTTTTTTTTTTTTTTTTTGATTTTTCCTTTACATCTCCATACAAGCCCCCTTCTGGGTTTCCCCTCCCCCTCCCCTTCAGCCCCGTTCCTCCCTCTTCCGCCTTTTTCTGTCCCCCGGGGTTTTCGGAGCTTTCCTTTTTCCTCTCTTCCTCTTATCTTTGCCGACGCCTCTTTTCCTCTCTCCCTTCTCCTTCATACGACGCCCTTTCAAATTTTACTCCTCCTCCTTCCAAAGAAATGACGCCCCCTCCCTTTTTTTCCTCCCCCTCCTTGATAGAATTCGACGACCTTTCTCCATCTTTCCCGGCCTTCTTCTATAAAAATTTTTGCGCCTTTTCTTTACCCCCCTCTTCCTTGTATATAAATTCAGGGGCCTCCCTTCTCCCTTCCCTGTAAATCTCTTAGTCGCTTTTCACCGGGGCGGGATTTCTCGGCTCGTCGGATTCCCCGAGGTTTTTTTTTGAGCTCACGCTGCTCAAAATCCGCCCCCCAGCCCCCCGTTTTTTCCACGACTTCATTCTTCTTCTCACAGGGGGCGGGGGGCGGCCCCGGGCGGCGAGTGCCCGCTGTTTTTTTTATGGCTTTCGCTCCGTTTTTTACTTTTGTTTTTCGTTTGTTTTGTCATTTTAAGACGGATATGAATGTGAAAGGTGGTAGCAATGGCGGTAAAAAAAAATTTTGTAAGAGACCGAAATATGAGCAACATTTTTTTCAAGGGATTTATGTTTTATTCAGGATTCAAAACGATAATCCCTCAAAAAAAATTGCCCATTTTGGGCCCCAATGCCTGAAAAAACAAAACTCCATGTAACAGATAGGCGGGAAACACATCAATACCACACACTAACAAAAAACAAGCAATTTTTCTTGAATCTTTCGAATAAAATTTCACTCGACGTTTTTCAGAACTAATCATATTCTGTCAAGAAGAGTCAGGGGGATAAATAAATTAAAGTTTCCCCAAAAACCCCGAAAAACTTTTTTTTTTTTGTACAGTATTTTTTTTTGGGGAACTTTTCCGGGGAAAACTCAATTTAGATAAAACCAACTAAAAAAATAATTCCATCAAAACAGGGGTTGGACTGCTGCCCTGCGATCAAATAATTTAGAATTCAGGCTTTGTATTTGAGTATTTCTTTTCTAAATGTTCCCGCTTGTATAAAAATAATGAAAAATTTTTAAAATAATTTAAAAAATTTTTTTAATAATTTTTAAAATTAAAATTTTTATTAATATAAAGTAAATAGATAATAATGATATAAAAAAGTTATTTTTTAATATATTATATAATTTTATATTTTTAAATATATATATTATAATCTATAATTAATATATTGACTAAAATATTTTATATATTATATTTTATATATATTTTTTTTTTTTTTTTTTTTTTTTTTTTTTTTCTTTTTTTTTTTTTCCAAATTTAAATTTTTTTGTTTTTGTGTGGGGTTTTGTGTGTTGGGGGTGGTGGTTTTGTTTTGGGTGTGTGTGGGTTTTTTGGGTGTGTGGTTTTTTGTGTGGGGTTTTTGGTTGTGTGTGGGGGTTGTGTGTGTGTTTTTGGGTGAGAAAAATCGCACGAGCACAACCAATATAAGCACAAATGTACATCGAATTGGTCTCTTCCCCCAGAAACATTTTTAGGGTTTTGGTCCCTATCACTGGTCAGGAAGAAAAAAAGGAAAATGTATTAAAACTCAGTTAATTCTTTTTTCACAAGCCAAATTATCAAAAATAAACAGGGCCCATTTGTGTTTGAAAAAATCAGTTTCCCAATTACTTTAAAAATAAAACCCCCTTTTCGTACTTTTCAAAGGGGAAAACAAAAAAACCCAGATAAAAAAACAAATGCAGAAATCAAAAACCAAAAAAAATAAAAAGCTAAACTAAATTCCCTACGGCAACATTACATACAATAACATGATTCCAGCATCCCCACACGGGAAAACCCGGGTCACTAACCCCAAGCATGAAAACCTATCCCCGGGCGTCCTGTCCGAACACAATAATACTAAAGGGCGGGGGAGGACGGGCGAGGCCAAAAAAAAGCAGGATATAAAAGCAAGGCCGAGGAACGTGCACCGACTGTCCCCAAAAAGCCGGCGATACGGCGTCCCGACAAAAAGGGAAAGGGCCCAGCTGGGATCCCCCGACCCTAAAACACATCGGGGGGGGAATACCAAAAAAACAGAAAAACACGATAAAAAAGTGGAAACCATTTTTCTTCCCACCCGTTTTTTTTTTGTGACACAGGGAAAAGGGGGGGACGCTGCACGGCGCTGGGGGGGTTTTTGTATAAACCCAATGCAAACCCATATAATATATACATATAATATTAATTAATATATTAAAAAATTTTATAAATATTATATAATTTTTTTTATAATTCATATATTATATTAATTTTTAATTTATATATATATATAATATTATTAATATATTATATTAAATTTTTATATAAAATTTTTATTATATATATATCTATATATTATAATATAACCCTTTTATAATATAATATATTATATATTTATAAAATATATATCTATATTTTATAAAATTTTTTTAATATATATATATAAATAATTTTTTAAAATTTATATGCGTGGGTGTTGTGGGGTGTGGTGTTTTGGGGTTTTTGGGGTTGGGTGTAAAAAAAATATATATAATTATATATATATATTAATTATAATTTAATTTATATATATCATCACTCATCAAAAAGGGTACGCCGACGGGGGGGCATGGCCGCATCCCCCTTCGCTTCCCGCCCGAGGATCCCTCAGGCGAGCCCCAGGGGGCCCGGCCCCTCTCTAATTCCCCCGCGAAGGTTTTTGCGAGCGCCCAGCCAAGCTCTAGGACGTCCCACAGGGCTCCCCCCCCCAGGGTTTTCCCCCGCAGAGAGACAACCTGATGGGCCCGGGGCGTCCCAAGGGGGGCGATAGGTGGATATAGCCTGGTTTGGCGATCCCGGGTTATGCAATAACAGGTCCCATCCAGTCTCACGGTGTAAAACCGCCGGGTTGGACCTTGGGGGCCTGCCCCCTGCCCCATGATCCGATGAAGGGCTTTTTAAAAAAGGCATCAAAAGGGGAACCCAAGGCACGGATAGCCCAGGTTTCGTTCCCCTAGAGCAAACTGGAAGTAAACAAAGGCCCGAAACCTAGTTGGTCCTTCTGCTAGGTACCGACATCTCCAAACGTCTTGTTTAACGGTTCAGGCTCCGTTGCCCGACCAAACCCCCCTAAAATGACTTCCCGGGCTGACAACCCGAGATATGATACGCTACCAATATGTAAAAAATTTTCTGTGATTCAACTCCGGGCCCCAAGCATGGTCGACGGCGGGTTCCCCCAACGGCCCCAAAGTCCTGAATCTTTTGGGCCCCTTTGGGCCCCCGGGGACCCCTAGGCCTTTGGGGCTTCGCCCCCATTTTCAAATTGCATCAAAACCCCCCAAGTGCCCCAAGGGTCAGTAGGATGGCAAACGCGGCAAAGTCCAAGGCCGAGCCTTTAAAAATTTCCTAGTGTTTGCTCCGCATGATTTGGCAGTCTTCGCCCATTATCCGTCCTACAAGTGTTTTAAAAATGTGGGGCAAGGGGCAAAGCCTTGCCTCCCCTTTAAAAAAACAAGGAAAAATTCGACATACCCCCCCCCACTTTTTCCAAAATTTCATACCAGTTAGAGGCTTTCTATCGGGTCAAAATCTGTGTCGGGAATTTCTGGCTCAGGATCTCCTGCGATTCCCCCATGCACCGAGTCAAACGCTTCTGGGGGTCGATGTAGGCTGCGAGAACCCAGACCAAACCCGACGGGTCCACAATTCTCGAAGGTAGTATCGGTCCCCATTGTGGCTTCCAGGAAAATCCAGACTGCCCGGTCCCTGGTGCCTCATAGGTGGGCGGATTCGTTTTTAGAAAATGTGGGGGGAGAACCTTTTCCCCGGTAATGAGCAGTGTTGCCCGGGGAGTTGCTACATTCCCCCCCGTCCCCTTTCCCCCCTTTCCCGAGGGGATGAAACCCACCCCCTACAGGCAGGGGGAATGGTACCAAACTGCCAAAAGGCGTCGGGGCTGTATGCGACCCCCCGCCTAGGTTCACCCCCCCCCTTTAGCAGTTCAGCAGGGGGTTCACATTGCCCCGGTTTTTCCCCTCTTCATTTGGAAATCGCAGCCCAAACCCCTGGTTTTGGTAGGGGGTTCCTCGCTGATGGGGGGGGTCGGCACAGGACTGGAAAATCGTTGCACCAAGCTAACTGTTGGAGGGGCCCACCTGGTCAAAATGTTTTTAAAAAAACTCAGCCCCAAATTTTACAAAACCCCAAAAAAAGATTTTGGATATCCCGTCCCCGCTGCGGGCTGCAGTCATCTGTGAGGAGGGCTTAGGGTTTATTTTTTTTCAGGGGGTTTGGGAGCAGGGCGAAGGGCATTACCAAAAATGGCCTTCGCCCCCCCAGCAAATTCCTGTAGACGTTCCTTGTCCCCCTTTCGCAGTGTCCCCCAGCCCCCGCACCATTGGGAAAGAGCAAGGGCTTGATTCCCATTAGCCGACCTTTCGACACGTTTTAGTGGCCTCTAAAGTTCCTGGGAGATGGTATTCTGCCCCTTTTCCCCCTTTGGGCTACCCAATGGATCCTGACTGTTCGGGTTTTCGCGCTTTGAAAAACTCCCCCCCACCAACTGGGTCCGTCCCCGGTTTTTTGGTTTTTTTAATCGGGCGAGATTGCCGGGGAGAAAACCCCGGGGACACTCCTCCCCCCTTTTCTGTCCCCAATGAAACATTAGGGGGGCCCCTGGGGGGACGGGGATTTTTTTTAAATTTGGGCCCCGCAGGTTTCCACAAGCACCCTTTTGGTCCCCTGCCAAGAACCAGCATATATTATATATTATATAAATTTATTATATATTATATATATTATTTTTATATATATAATTATTATAAATAAATTAATTTATTAATATAAAAATTAATAATATAAAAATTATATATAAAAAATAAAAATATATTTTTAAATATATATATTTATATAATATATAATATATTAACAATGTGTGTGGGGTTTGGGTGTGTGTGTGTTTTTGGGGGTGGGGGTTTATATAAATTATAAAATTATAAATATAATTATATATATAAAATTTTAATTTAAAAATTTTATATTAAATTTAAAAAACATATTTATATATATATTTTATTTATATATATATTAATTTAAAATTAAAATATAATATTTTTTTTTAAATATAATAACAATATTTTTATTATATTTTATAATTTTAAAATTTTTTAATATAATCTAAATATAAATATATATATATAAATTATTATATATTCTAAATTTTATATATCTTTTTTGTTATATTTTTTTTTTATATTTATAAATTTAATTTATAATACATATATTCATCCTCAATCGGTATGCTCAAATTTTACAGCCCGGGGACCTCTCCACCATCCTTTTGCCATAAAATCGATTTTCGCTTTTCTTTTCACTTACCATCGAAAACCCCAAATATCTTTTATGTTTCGCTCATCTTGTCCCCTTTGGTTTCCCTCTTCCCTGTTTTCCCATCACCATCCCGTCGCAAGTTTTTTTGCAATACTTTTTTTACAATAATCTTAATTCCTTTTGTTTTAAGATTCAAAAAAACCGGGCTTTTACAAATTTTTTTTTCTCACACTTCATCATTTTGTTTTCTTTTCTGTCCTTAATACGTATTTTCCGACTGAAAAAACCACATTTCAAAAAATATTGATCTTTTTCATGTTATTTCTTCGCACCCAACATCAAACCATTATGGCCAAATTTGGGAAAACTAATGATTCAAAAACCCCCAAACTTTTTTCCGAAGGTAAAAGCTTTTGGTCTTTAGTGTTTTTGTGAGCAAACTGTGGCGTTTTTTGGCAATGTTATTCTTCTTTATTAATTTTAAAAAAATATATATTAAAATATATATATATATATATATATATATTTATATATACATACACGCATACCCACCCAACACACACAAAATATTAATTAATATATATATATTAATATATATAATATATATAATTTTAAAATAATTTTTTATAATATATTAATAAATAAAATATATATACACAAAAACACCCACACACACACACACACAAAAAAATTATATATTATTTTATTTATATATATATATTAAAATATATTTATATATATAATAAAAAAATTTTTTTTTATACTATTTTATTTTTAAAAAATAATATATATTATATTTTATTTTAAAAATATTTTTAATTTAATATTAATTATATTATATAAAACTATAATAATTTAATATATATTTTAATATTTTTATATATATTATATATTTATTAAAAATATCAAAATAAAATCAACCAAAAAAAAAAAACCAAAACCTTTTCGTGATCAATTGTCCCAAAATCGATCATGACAAAAAAGGAGGCTGTTATAAAAGCCACAAAAGCGAAAAGAGTTACACTAAAAAAATAGAAACCCCTTTATATGTTCTATCTTTTCTATCATCATCTCTTTCCCCTCTCTCTCTCTCCTCTCTCCCCCCTCTCTCCTCTTCCTCTCTCTTTTAATATATAAAAATATATATAATTTTTATTATTTATAAATAATTATATAATAAAATTTTTAAATTAATTTTGTGGTGTGGTGTGTTTGTGTGGGTTTGTGGGTTTTTTAAAAATTTTTTTATACATTTATTAATATTTTATTATATATATATATTATATTAATAATTATATTTTTATAGAATATTGTGGGTGTGGTGTGGTGTGTGCGGGGGGTGTGGTTGTTACGTGTGTGTGTGTCGTGGGGGGTGTTGTTGGTGTGTGGGGTTTTTGGGTTTTGTACCTGTTTATTTTATTTTTTATTATTATATATATTTTTTATATATAATATATTTTATAAAAATAATATATAAATATATTTTGGGAATATTTATATATATAATTATAATTTTTTTTTGTATATATTTTAATATTTTATTAATATATATATAAAAATAAAAATTTATATATATTAAATAATATATATAACACTGGATAAAAAAACCCACCACACAACACACACAACAAAACCCCCACGTAACACAACACGTACACACACACACACCGCAACACCACACAAACACACCAATATATAAATATATTTATTATAATTATAATTTTAAAATTAAATAATTATATCATTTATATATATAATATATAATATTATTTTAATATCATACAGTTAAACTCCTACCCACCCAAAACACCACACACACACACAATACATATATATATATAATTTAAAATATTATATATATATAAATATTTTTTAAATATTATATTATAGAGAGAGAAGAGGGGAGAGAGAAGAGAGGAGAGAGAGAAGAGAGAGAGAATAGATAGATAGTAATGTACATAAAATGTGTTTTTTTCTATATTTTTGTGATACCTTTGTCGTTTGTGGCTTTTATAAAAGCCTCCTTTTGTCCCCTGGATTATTTTGAATATTGGGTCAGTAATGGGTTTTGGGGTTTTTGGTGATGTAATTAGATAAAATAAAATATATATATAATAATATATTATAATAATATAATAAATAATAAATTTTATAGATTTTAAATATATTTATATATTAAATTTTTATATTTAATTATAATAAAATTTTATTAAAATATCAAAAAATATATATATAAAACCTATATTATATTAATATATTTATTATAATAAAATTAATATTAAAATATATATATAAAATATATATATTATATTATAATATATTAATATATATATTGTTTTGTTGTGTTTGTGTGTGTGTGTTTATGTTAATATAATTTTTTATATATATATATATAAAATTATATATATTTTTTTTTATATATATTATTTTATATATATATATATATATATATTTTTATTATTTATTTGTGTGTGTGTGTGTGTGGTCTATGCGTGTATGTATATATATATATATTAATTATATATATTTTATATATTATATATTATATATATGAAAACTATATAAAAAGAAGATTACCATTGCCAAAAAACGCCACAGTTTGCCACAATAACATCTGGAAAGACCGAAGCATTACCTTACGGACAAAGCTGAGGTTATTGAACTCATTATTTTTTTCCCAATTGCATCATATGTTCGAGTGTTGGGTGCTGAAGAAAATAGACATGAAAAAGATCAATAGTTTGAAATGTGGTTTACAGTCGAGTATAGTTTAATGGACAGAGAAGAAAACGAATGATGAAGTGCTGAGAAAAATAAATTGTAAAGAACCGGGTTTTGTTTGACATCGGGAACAAAAGGAAATTAAAGATTATTGTAATTTAAAAGTATTGCGAAAAAAACTTGCTGACAGGGATGGTGATAGGAAAACAGAGGAAGAGGGAAACCGAAGCAAGACGGGCGACCAACATCAAAGATATTTGCGGGTTGTCGATGGTACAAGTGGAAAGAAAAGCGTAAGATCGGTTTAGTGGCGAAGGATGGTGGAGAGGTCCACGGCTGCTCAAATATGAGCATACCGTTATTGATGATGATGATAATATATGAAATTTTATTATAAAAATTATATATATTATATATATATATATTATATATAATATTTTCTATATATATTTTATATATTATATATATATATTTTATATATAATATATATATATGTATATAAATACTAATATTAATATAAAATATATATATATATAATATATATATATATATATGATATATTAATATATATATATATAACACACACAAACACAAAACACACACACACACGCACACACACACATGTGTATATTTTAATATATATAAAATATATGATAATATATATATTCAGTATATATATATATATTATATATAATATATTATTTTATATATATTTTTCATTTAAATAAAAATTTTATATATATATATATATTATTAAAATAAATTTTATATTATAAAATTTATATTAAAATTTATATATTATATATATATAATATATAATATATATATATATATATAATATAAAATATATATATATAATATATGCTGAGTTCTGTGGCACCGAACCATAGGCTGCTTGGGGCCCACACTGCGGGTCCACTTCAAAACCCCCGTCCCTCCAGTGGCCACCCTAAGGTGTTTCACTTGGACAGACTAAGGGAGGAGGATTTATGCCCGTCGGTTCTCCACGGCAATCTCTGACCGATTCACAGAAACCAGCAACCTGAGGGACCCAGTTGGTTCTGTGGGAGTCCTTCCCAACCCGCGTAACACTCAAAGCAGCTCAGGAGTCCATTGGCGTACGCCCAAGACAAGGCAAAATTTACCATCTCCCGGGAGACATTAGAGGCACTGAACGTGTCGCAAGGCTCGGCTGAATGGAACAAGTCTTGCGTCGTTCCATGGTCGTAGGGCCGGACACTGCTGAGAAGGGACAAGAACAGTCTATCAGGAATTTTTTGCTGAGGAGGTCAAAGGGCCCCATTTCTTGGTAAATAAACCTTCGACCGGGCCTCCAAGCCTGAGAAAACTGAAACCCTAAGCCCTCCTCAAGATGACTGCAGTCCGTTCAGCGGATGACGGAATCATTTTCAATCATGTTGGGGTTCGTGAACGTTGGGCTGAGTATTTTTGAACAGTTGTACCAGGGGGGACCCCCAACAGTTAGCTTTGGATGCAAGCGATGTCGCCCAGTGCCTGTGCCGGACCCACCCATCCCCGAGGAACCTCCTACCCTAACAGGGGTTTTAGGCGGGACGATTTCCAAACTGAAGGTGGGAAAGCTGCAGGATATGTGATATCCCTGCTGAACTGCTAAAGGCTGGGGGTAAAACCTATGGCTCGGGGTCTGCATACAGTCCTGACTGCCATTTGGCAGTCTGGTTACCATTCCCCTGACCTGCTGGGGGGCGTGGTCATCCCTCTCGGGAAAAGGGGAAAGGGGATCGAGGGGGACTGTAGCAACTACCGTGGCATTACACTGCTCATCATACCAGCAAGGTTCTCGCCCACATTCTTCTGAAAAAGAATCCGCAACCACCTACTGAGGCACCAGAGACCGGAGCAGTCTGGATTTACTCCTGGCAAGTCCACAATAGGCCGTATACTAGCGCCCTTTGAGTAATTGTGGAACGCCGTCCGTGAGTTTGGTCGTGGGTTTGCTCGCAGCCTACACGACCTCAAGAAGGCGTTTGACTCGGTGCAGATCGGGAATCGCTATGGGAGATCCTGAGGCTCAGAGAATTCCGACCAGATTATTGACCTGATAGCAAGCCTCTATACTGGTACTGAAAGTGCTGTAAAGTGTGGTGGGGGGATGTCGAACTTCTTCCTTGTTAATTCAGGGGTGAGGCAAGGCTGTGTCCCCTTTTTCCCCACACTTTTCAACACTTGTATGGACCTTTGGGTAATTTGGGGAGAGCTACTAGCCAAAGTCAGTGCGGAGCAACACTAGGGAATATTAAGGGGCTCGGACCTTTTACTTTGCCGACGATGTTGCCATCCTATCGAGTCCTTGGGTCACTTGTGGCGGCTCTTTATGCATTTAGCAATGAGGCGAAAGCCCCTCCAGGCTAGAGGTCATTCCTGGACCAAGACCCCAAAATTCAGGACTTTGGGGGCCTGTTTGGGAACCCGTCCATCGATCCATGCTTGCGGCGAGGGACGTTGAAGTCAAAAGAAAGTTTTTACATATCTTGGTAGCGTAGTCCATATCCCCTGGGTTGTCAGACCAGAAAATCAGTAACGGATTTGGTCGGCAAAAAGAGCCATGAACTCGATTAAAAAGAGCGTTTGGAGATGTCGGTACCTATGCAGAAGGAACCAAGCTACGTGTCTTCAAGGCCTTGATACCTTTTCCCGTTTTGCTCTAGGAAGCGAAACCTGGACGCTATCCAGTGCCTTTTGGGGGTCGCCTTGATGCCTTTTGTAACAAGTCCCTTCATCGGATCATGGGGTACAGTTGGCAGGACCACGTGTCCAAACCGGCGGTTACACCTGGAGGGCTGGCATGGACCTGTACTTGCATAATCCGGGATCGCCAAACCCCAGGCTATATGGCCCCCCTAGCTCGCCTCCCTATGGACGACCCGCCCATCATGTTGTCTCTCTGCGGAGACAACCCTGGGTGGAGGAGACCTTGGTGGACGTCCTAGGGGATCTTTGGCTTTTGGGCAGCTCGACGAGACCTGTCGCGAGGAATTAGAGATGGGGCCCGTGTGCCTGCCTGGAGACCGCCCGAGGGATCCTCGTGGCTGGAAGCGAAGGGTGGATTTCGGCCATGCGCCCCCGTCGGCGTTAGCCCCTTTTATGATGATGATGATATATTTTATATTAAAATATAATATATATATTATATATATTTTAGATATATATATATATTTTTTTTTTTACACACACACACACCCCACACACACAACACACACACCCCCACCCGCACATCTATACAAATATATATATATATATATATATATATATATATATATATAATATTAATTTTAAATATATATATAATATAATATATTATAAATTTTATATATATTATGTATAATTATATAATAGAATAATATATATATATTATTTAATATAATTATATTATATATATTTTATAATAATATATATATTATATTATAATTCTATATTTTATATTATTTATATATAAAATAATAATATTTTTTTAAGAAACTTTGAGAAATATAATGTTTATTTTTTATGGGGTTTTCATGTTTTTTGTTACTTCCCCCAGGTTTAGTGGCGGGGTCCCCCTTCCCTTTTTGTGGGCCGAACTGGTTTGGGTTAAATGGCTCACTTTTTCGTGCTTTTTACTGGTTTTTTGTGCCCCGCTCGTTTGTGGTTTTTAGTGTTTCGGCGGAGCCGGCTGTTCCCTGTTTGTGGTTTAGCCGGGTTTTACTGGTTTGGGTGCGGTAATCGTTTTACGTTTAAGGCCGTAGGGTTTTTTTGCCTGGTTTTTGTTTTTATGTGTCGCTTTGTTTTTTACCGTGCCTTGGGTTTATTGGTTCGGGAAGGAGGTTTGCAAAGTTTTTATGTTGGGTTTTTTAAAACCTGGTTTCCTTTGTTGGTGCTGAACATGTTATTAATGAGTTTTTTATAATTTACTTTAGCTTTGTTTATTTTCTTTTGGTATGTTTGATTATCTGCATTTGTTTTCTTTATCTGTTTTGCTTTTTTTCCACTTTGAAATGTACTGAATGAGGTTATATTGCATTAACGTCATATGAATCTGATTTTTTTTAATACCCAAAAGGCCATGTTTTCTCTTTGATAATTAGGCTTGCTGAAAATTTAATTAACTGGTTTTTTAATACATTACCTTTATTTCATTCCTGTCCTAGTGATTAGGGACCCAATCCATAAAAAATGGTTTTCATGGGCAAGAGACGCAATTTCGATGTACATTAGTGGTCTCTATGATTTGGTTGTGTCTCTGTGCGTCTTTTTGCTCACACACACACACACACAGCGCACACACAACCCACACACAAACACAAACCCCACACACAAACCCCACACACACAAACCCCACACACACACAACACACACACACCACACCCACACACACACACACCCCACATATAATATATATAAAATATATATATATATAATTAATATATATATATAATATTATATATATATAGGATTGATATAATATAAGATATAATAAGATTTTAAAATAATATATATAGATAAATAATAAAATAAAATATATATATTTATATATCATTATAATATATATAAATTTTATATATATTATATATTAAAATATATATTAAATATAATATATTATATTTATTATATTTATATACTTATCTGTCTACTATCTATCCCATCTATCTATCTACTAAACTATCTATTATATATATATATATATATAATATAATATTTTATATATTATATATATATATATATATATTTTTATATATATTAAATTATTCATTTATTTTTCATACAAGCCCGGGAACATTTAGAGAAGAAATACATCAAATCAATATGCCATGAATTCTAAATTATGACGTCAGGAAACAGGGAGTCGCAACTCCTGTTTTGATGGAATTATTTTGTTAGTTTTTTGTTTTTACTCTTTAAATTTTAGTTTTTCCAGGAAAAGTTCGCCCCAAAAAAAAATACTCGTACAACTAAAAACTTTTCTGTTTATGGGAGTAACGTATCAGTTTTTTTTATGGGCCTGACTCTTCTTGACAGTTTAATATTGATTAAGGTTCTGTAAAACGTCGAGTGAAATTTATATTCGAAAGTTTTTCAAGAAAAATTGCTTGTTTTTGTTTAGTGTGTGAGTTTGGATGTGTTCCTGCCCCATCTGTTTACATGTGAGTTTATGTTTATTCAGGCATTGCATATATGGCAATTTTTTTCGAGGTATTATCATTGTTTTTGAACTCCTGATAACTCATAATCTCACTTCTTTAAAACATTTGCCCCATTATTTCGGTCTGGGTTACAACTTTTTTTATACCGCCATTGCTACCAAAAACCCTTTATCACCCTTCATATCCGTCATTACAACTGACATACAAACGTAACAGCAAAGAGTAAAATCGAGAGTCGAAAGCCATAAAAAAAAGCGACACTCGCCCCCCGGCCCCCCTCCGCCCCTTGAAAAAAGAAAAGCAAGTCGTGAAAAAACGGATTTTGGCGGCGATCGAGCACGGATGCCCCAAAAAGAACCTCGGGGAGACCGACACCGAGATAATCCTGCCCGGTGAAAAAGTCGACTCAAGAGATACGGGAAGAGAAGAGGGGGACCTGTTCATATACAAGGGAAAAGGGGGGGGTAAAGAAAAAAAGGACGCAAAATTTATATAGGGAAAAAGGCCGGAAAGATGGAAAGGCGTCGAAATTTATATACAAGGAGGAGGAAAAAAAAAAAAAGGGGGACTTCATATTTTTTAGGAAGGAGGGGGGGGAAAATGAAAGACGTCGTACTGAAGGAGAAAGGGGGAAGGAAAAAAAGGCGTCAGGTAAAGATAAAGGAAAAAGGGAAAAAAAGGGAAATGCCGAACTCCTGGGGGGCAGAAAAAAGGCGGGAAAAGGAAAGGAAAGTCGGGGTGAAGGAGGGGTAGGGGAGCGGAAAGGACTTTTTTTCTGAGAATGTTTAAAGGAACATCAAAAAAAAAAAAAAAAAGCAAAAGAGGGGGAAAAAAGGTGGGAAGAAAAAAAAAAGGGGTCGAACTGAAAAAAAGGGCATGAAATAAAGGGAAGGGGTCGAGACACCCGGGACAGAGAAGGACAGGGGATTTAAGGGCCTGGGAGAGCAGAAGCCGTCCCAGTTGAGGGGAACCGGGTAGAGAAGGATGTTAAGGAAAAAAATTTTTGTTAACCAGGGGGGGAAAGGAGGCAGGAAAAGCGGCGCTTGCTGGGTTTTTTTATATTCAGCGTCTTGCATTTCTCCAGAGACGGGGAAAGGGGCCTTGGGGGGGGAGACGAGAACGGGAAAGGAATAGGAAATATCGAGTAAAGCCGAATTAAGAGGAGGGGAAGGATAAGATAAGGAAGATATAAAAAAAAAAACTGTAAAAACAAAAAGCAAAAATATTGCAAAAAGGTAAAGAAATCAAGTACAAACGCCACGTAAGCTTCCCCCGTAATACGAAGACATTCGTTAGAACGATAAAGATCGACTTTCGAAAATTTACGTCGCAGAGTTTCTTTCTTTATAGGACAGACGACAAAAAAGCAAAAATTACGGGACCTTTTCAGACACGTATTTCCTAGTGAAGGCCTGTAAAAACCCCAAGAGATTTGCAAAAAAGCCCTTGACCGAACTTATAATGAACAAATTCTCTGCTCCATCAACAGTAATAAAGACCAACGCCATGAATGGAGTGGGGGCTTCCTTTTTTGGGGTAATAAGGAGGGGGAACCCGGGAGCTGCCCCGGGAGAAAAGGCAAAGGAAGAGAAGGAGGGAAGAGGGAAAAGAAATAGTCGTGGTCAAAGGGGGAGAGGGCGAAAGAAAAAGGAAGGGAAAAATTCATGAAAGTAAGGGAAAAAAGAAGAAAAGGATGGTAGAAAGGTTCCCAAATGTAATGAGGGAGGCCCGGTACAGTGATTTCGGAAAGGAAGGGGAAAAAAAAATTTTAGAAAGAAAAGGAAACTTGGGAATTTTAAAAGTTAAAAGTTTTTTTTTGGAAAACCATTTTTTTAAAAAAAAAAAAATATACTCACTTTTACCCCCATAAAACCACGAGGAAAAAAAAAAAAAGAGTGGTGTTTAAACGTAAAAAAAAGAAATTGAAAATAAAAAAGGTCACAGTCATACACACAGCCAAAATGTCCTCGTTTTTATCTGTTTCTTCACCTGCGTCATGGCTCCGAATAACCGGTGATTCCTTTTTTTCCCCCCATTTAAAAAACGACATTTCGAATTTTTCGCGGGGAATTTTGGTTGTACCCTTAAATTTGATTTTCAGTTTTTTCCCGCGGGTCCCCCAAATTTGGGAAAATAGGAGAGAAAAAAAAAAATATTAGAATCTATTCATATTCAAAAAACCGGCAAAAATTCCCACACACACACACCCACCACACACACACACCACAAAATTAAAAAAATTTTATATTTTTATAAATTTATATTAAATTTATATATAATAAATATATAATAAAAATTTTAAAATTAATTTTAAATATATATATATATATAATAATAAAATATTATATATAATATTAATTATTTTATATTATAGAAATAAATATAATATAATATATATAATTAAAATAAAATAAAATTTAAATATAATATTATATAAAAATTTTAATTTTAAATATTTATTTTATAAAAATTATATATATATATATATATAATATTAAATATATATATATTATGCTTACATTTTTTTTTTCTGCCGTTTTTCTTCTGTTTTTCTGTGTAGTCTGTCTCTGTAACCCCCTTTTTTAAAAAAACACAAACCACACAACAATATTATATGCTTTTAAACACACTACATACACCCCCCCCACACAAAAACACCACACAACAAAACACACACCACACACCACACACCACACACACACACCCAACAATATATATAAAAAAAATTTTAATATATTATATATAAAAATTATATATTTAAAATTACACTGGTGTTGTGTGGTGTTTACTATCTATGTATCGAAGTTTAATTTACTATATCACCCCCCCACTCCCCCTCCGGGGGGATGAAAAATATAAATATTTTTAATTATATATATTAAATTTTTATAATATTATATTTTTTATATTTTATTTTTATTAAAATAAAAATTTTTTTTTAAAAAAAAAATTTTTAAAAAATATAATTTTTTATTTTAATATTTTAAAAAAATTTTTTTTTTTTTGGTTTGTGGGGGTGGGTGGGGGGTGGATGTGTTACATATAAAAGTACATATTTACATATAAATTAATATTATAATATATAATTAAAATTAAATATATAATATATTATATATAATAGATTTGGGATAGATAATTTGATAGAAGTAATAGAAGATAATAGTAAATAAATAAAACCCATCCTAATAGGGGAGATAGATGGTAATAGAAGGGAGATAGACAGATATAATAGATCGTTAAAACCGGGGGCCCAAAAAAAGATGGGTAGATATAGGATTAGATTAGGGGGGTTTTAATATATTTAAAAAATTTTTAAAAATTATATTTTAAAGTTTAATATATTATATTATATATATAATATTTAACCAAAAACCCTATATGCATGCACACCATACACCATACCCACACAAGCACACACCCCCACAAACTATCCTCACCCCCACCACAAAATCAAATACTAAATTTTCACACCCCCACACAAAAATATTGGGTTATGCGTTTTTTTTAGTTTCACATACCTAGTGTTTATATATTTTTATTTACCAAAAAAAAGTTTTCCTTGCTACTGTTACTTTTTTTTTTTCCCCCCCCTCTCGTTCTGAGAACATGAAAGCTTGTTGTTAGGCGTAGGGTCAAGGGAGAAAAAAAGGAGAAAGAGAAAATGAGGGGGACTTATTGCCCCCGTAATGGCAAAGTATCTCTCTTTGTTTTAAAGGGGGAGAAATTTTGGTTAAAAAAAACTGTGTCTTTCATCTTTACTCTGCCTTAATTTTGCGTGCGCCTGCTTTTTTGAATTCCTTGTGCTCCTTTTGGAAAACATTTTTATTGGATAAAATTAGTATTATACGCATAGAGATGTAGTAAACAAAAAAGCATACACACAGACACAGACACACAAACACCAGACACACACCACACAAAACATATTAATATATATAATTTTAAATAATATTATAGATATATAAAAAAATATATAAATTTTAAAATTATATTTATATAAAATTTTTTCCCCTTTCCCTTAGGAAAAACCCGGGCAGGGATATTTAATGGGGCCAAGAGGTGGAGGTGGACGTTGGGAGAAAAGGGGGGGGGGATTTAAGGGAAAAAATGTGGGGTGGAGGGTGGAAGGGGGAGGGGTGAAAGGGTGAAGCTTTTTTGGGTGGAAGGGTGGAGAAGGTCCCCGAGAATAAAGGGGATGGTAGAGAAGGGGGGGGGAGTTCAAGGCTGGGGGTGTCTAAACCCACCAATGGGGGTGGGGGGGGGGGGGGGGGGGCAATGAGGTTGCAGGAGGGTTTTGGTGGGGGCAGGGGAGGGGGGTGGGGGTTCCTTTGGGTTCGGTGGGGAAAAGTATGGTTTTTATGAGGTATCTAACGGGGGATGGGGGGGCAGGGGGGGGGGGGGAGGGGGAAGGGTTTGGGAAAAAACCAAGGGGATTGGTGAGTTAGCTAAAAAAATGGGGGGGTAGGGGCCATTACGCCTTAAGGGGTTTTAGGGGGCATAGAAAAGGGGAAAGAATTTCAGAGCCTGAAAAAAACTGTGGGGGGTTTTGGGGGGGGGGGGAAGGTTTTCTGTTAGGTAAAAATTCTATAAAATATACATCGCCTGGGGAAAAGTCATGGGGCAGAGTTCGGGGGAAGGGGGGGGGGGGCTGAGGCTCGGGCGTGAGATTTAGGGGGAGACGATGTTTTTCCTTTTTTTCTCTCACCCCTCTCTGCGCTTTTCTCCTTCTCTTTTTTTGTTCGATTTTAAAAAAACTATTTTGTTTGCTATCGGCATTTTTTCATTCACTTTTCACTCTCATATTTTAGTTTTAAAAATAATTATAATTTATATATAATTTTTAAATAATATATATAATAATATATTATATATAATATATTATGCGTGTGTCTGGGTTTGGGCTCTGTATTAATTTCAAACCTTTAAAAATCGCACACCATACACACACACAAACCCCATCACAAACACACCACCCCAACAACACACACCACACACACACACACCAAGTGTGTTATATATTGTTGTGTGTGTGTGGTGTGAATGGGAAACCTCCCCCGTGCTGAACTATGGTAGAAAAAAACCCCCAAAGCAAAAACTAATTTTTTGAAAACTGAACACAGTTTCGACCGCAGATTTTAAACCAAAAGGGTTTCGAAACTGTAGTCCCTTTTTTTAAAAAATCTAGTTTTTGCGATTGGATTTTTCTATTATATTTAAATTAAAATATATTATATATATATATAAAAATTTTATATAATTATATTATAATTTTATATATTATAGAATAAAATATAATATATAATATAAAATTTTTTATAAATTATATTGTAATTATAACTTTTTTAAATTAAATTAAAATTTTAAAAAAATGTTTTAAAATAATTTTAATAATAAATAATAAATTAAAATTTTAAAAGAACCTGTTCCATTTTAGCCACCGGGTGGGCAAGGAGCACCCCCGGTCCCAGGGGTGTGGGGCCAAAAACCGGGGAAAAAAAAATAGAGGGGAATTTTGGGGGGAATTACCTAAAGTAAAACCCCCGGGCCCCCAACCCGGGAAAAAGGAATGTACCCAAACAAACCCCCAAAATCCGTGAAAGGAAAGGGGGCCCAAAAAAATTTGTAAAAATAAAAAAAAAAAAAAAAAAAAAAAAAAAAAAAAAAAAAAAAAAAAAAAAAGATATATAAATATATATATATATATATAATATATATATAATTATATATTTTATATATACAATATTAATTATACATATATTTATACATATTAATAATATAATTATTAATAATATATTATAAAAATTATATATTATATTATACATACAACCACACACACACACACACCACACACACACACCCAACACACAAATTATATATATATTATTATATATATTATATATTATAATATTACATACCACACACAAAATAATATATATTTAAAATTATTATTTTAAAATTTTATTTTATATATTTATATGTGGTTGTGTTTTTGGGGGTGGTGTGGGGTGGGTGTGGGTTGTGTGTGTGTGTGAGTGGGGTGTTGTGCGTGTGGAAAGTGTGTTTTATTGTGTGTGTGTGGGGGTTTTTGGGAAATTTATATAGTATTTCACGTTCCTTCCCCCCTTTACATTTTAAACCCCTTCGTTCCTTCCAAAATTATACAAAAGCCCGTAACTAAGAAAAAGCATTATGCATAGCCTTCTTGTGCACGGCATCATTTCCTCAATGTTTTTTTTTTTGTTTTTAATTGTTTTTTATTGTGGGCACAGAAAACGAATTTAAATTTCTTAGTATTTTTGTGGAGTAAAAGTGAACGTAATCTCCTCGTAAAAGAAAAAATGGGGGGGACACACACCATATCCATGAGCTAGTGTTTTAAAGGTTTTTCCTTTGCCGCCTTTTCCTCCCTTTTCTATCTTCTATTGTTTCTTTCTTCTATCTGTTATGTCCCCTCTCCCTTTTTTTTTCTTTCTCTCCCCTCTCTCTACTGTCTGTCTTTTGTCTGCTGCCTGTCTGCTGTCTCTCCCCTCTCTCTCTCCTCTCTTCTCTCTCTCCCCTCTCTCTCTCTCTCCTCTCCCCCCCCCTTCTCTCCCTTTTTTCTTCGCTCTCTCACTCTTCTCCCCCTTATTTTTCTGTCGCTGTCTGTCTGTGGGGTTTTTCCGGCTCGTCCCCTTACTCTGTTCATTCCCCTTTTATGCCCTTTTCAATTTTTTTGGGGTTTTCCCTTTTTCCCCTGTTCCCTTTTTTTATTTTCTTCCTAATTTATCCAAAAACGTCTCCATTTTTGCTTCTCGCTTTTGCTTCCCCCTGCTTTTTTTCCCCCTCCTTCTGCAAAAAACCCCTTTTATCCTTTTGTACAAAAAAATGGGGAAAAAATGATATATTAAAAACGTTTGTATTCTTTCTTTTTCTTGTTCTTCTTTCACTTCCTCTCTCTCTTCTTCTCTCTTCTTTTTTTCCTTCTCTTCATTCCCCTCTCCTCTCTCTCCCCCCCCTCCCTCTCTCTTCGCTCGTCCCCTTTTTTCTGTATTTGTCTGTCTGACCCCCCTTTTTCACTCTTCTCTCTCTTTACCTATCTATCTATTCCCCTCTGCTCTCTTCCAAAAGAAAAACGTTACCGTTCCTTTCCGTGCTTTTCCGAATTGTTTTTGTTTTCATTCCCTCGTCTTCTGATTTAATCGCTTTTTGGCATTTTTTGGGCGTTTACTTAGTTTTTTTTTTTTTCTTTTTTTTTTTTTTTTGTCATTTTTTCTTTACCCACTGTTTCCTGTGCCCATTTTCTTTGATAATAACAACACCAAGTATAATATCTACTTTATTTTAAATTCCTTACTGTTACCGAAAATTATCATTACCATAAGTTACTCACAACTCATTTAATTTCTTTGTAGTATTTCTTTTTGCGTTAATTTTTTAGAATTTTTTTTTTTTCTCTGGCAAAAATTATAACAAAGGAAATTTTAATGATAATATCATTATTTTTACTTAAAATCAAACAATTTTTTTTTTCGTTATTCATTATTATCATTTTTAAAATTATTATCATTTTTTGGATAAA
>NW_023657581.1:10000-18575 GCF_015228065.2 Penaeus monodon
CTTCTGGTTTTTGTGTGTGTTATCTGTGTCTGTTTTTGTTATGGTTGTAATTGTGATAAAGATATTGATTTCTATTTTGCCTTGTTATGAAAAAGTCCAATTTCTTATGTACTGCATTTAAATAGTGAATCCCAGATAGCAAAGGAGATGACTGCAATCAAAAGTAAATTTTGACAGTTGCAAGATCAACAAGTATCAGCAATCTGAAGTATATTCCAGTGGTTCCTTGTAATGTTAATTAAGAATTTGGACTTCTGTGTCATAGAGTAGCAGTGTTCTCTTGAAAATAAGTATGTAGCTTAAGACTTTATTTATCAAATAAATGACCTGCAATATCGTTATATTTACTACATTTCTGTTAGTTCCCTCGACTAGACATAAATCAGTATTGAATATTCGGACTGGTGTGCAATCTAACCATGAGAACCCACTGAAAAAAGGGCTTATTTCTTTTCACAATTTTACGAAGGCACAAGTGAAGGGAAAATCTCAAAATCTAGTGTACTGAGATTTAAAGAGATGTTCTTGAAAAAATAATACTTTTGATCCTGTCTTCTTCTTCTTCTTCTTCTTCTTCTTCTTCTTCTTCTTCTTCTTCTTCTTCTTCTTCTTCTTCTTCTTCTTCTTCTTCTTTTTTTTTTTTTTTGTGTGTGTGTGTGTGTGTGTGTGTGTGTGTGTGTGTGTGTGTGTGTTCGTGTATGTGTTTGTGTGTGTTTGTGTGTGTGTGTGTGTGTGTGTGTGTGTGTGTGTGTGTGTGTGTGTGTGTGTGTGTGTGTGTGTGTGTGTGTGTGTGTGTGTGTGTGTGTGTGTGTGTGTGTGTGAAGGAGAGAGAGACAGAATGATTCATTACAGACCTAAATTGTCTCCCAACTACTTAAAGCAACCAAGGACTAATATATATATATATATATATATATATATATATATTATATACATATATATATATATATAATATATATATATATATATATAAAATATATATATATATATATATATATATATATATATATATATATATATATATATATATAATGCTTACACTGTTCCAAATTTTGTATGTGTGCTGTTATGCACACTGCACAATTTATTTAAAGTAAAATCAGCTAATAGCTAATGCATTTGATGCTTGATATCCATATATTTCCTTGTATGATACACCATATTTACATATTCATCATTATATCCAGGCTGCTGCTTTTACTCAAAGAAAACTACATGTTGCTTTTTTCATCTTATTTTTCCGTAGGTTCAAGTTTTTCAGACGTAGAACCAGCCTAAGGGAGGGCCCTTCAGCACTAGTTTTGTGTAATGTAAATATGTATTATCAACCCAACATTGCTGGGGAAAAAGCACTGTTCACTGTAGCACTGAACGTAAATGGTTTCACAAAGGAGTAAGGTATTAGACCATCTTAATCTCACCTGAATTCACCTTTCCTTGAGTATGCTCTATTTCTTTGTATTTTTCCCACTTCCTTTCTCTCCCCTTTTTCTCTCTTGCTCATTATTTCTCTCCTTTTCTCTTTTTCTTTCTTTTCTTTTCTTTCTTGCTTTCCTTCTCTTTTCCTTTCTTTTTTTGTCTTGTTTTCTTTTTCTTTTCTTTTCCTTAATTATATTTTCCTTTCCTAGCATATTACCATAAAGTGTAGTAAGATACATTTAATTTGCTTACAGAAATGTTCATGTAAAGTTTGATTGTAACACCCGATTTGTTTACTTTTGTATTTGTCGTATGATCCTTCAGTATTTACAATTATGTTTCAGGAATAAAATGTGAGAAATAAAGATTAAGGAACTGACAACTGATAGGAAAAAAATGTGACTGAAATTTTCAAATTATGAAATCAAAAATGCATTATTTGCCTTTTTTTTAAGTGGGAAATGATGTAGCCTTGTTTATGAACTGCATTTTAATTTATTTTTAAAATCAATTCCATCAGTTTATCAGTTTCTATCAATCCACAGATATTTATACATATATATATCATTTATTCACAGATTTCAATCTTCTTCCTCTCTTTAGTTTTATGAGGGAGAGAGAGAGAGAGAGATACAGGCAGAGAATGACTGAGAGACAGAATGAATAAAACAAGCAATAAGCACCATGATAATGATAACAGTGACAATGAAATTGATAGCAGAATACCCAACATTTGCTGTCTAACCACCGCCGACAGATTCTCTTTTACCATCCTATTGCCTCCCTAGCTCCCACTGCCCTGCCCTTCGTCCTAGTCTGCCCCCCCCCCTCTCCTCCCCCTTCCTGTCCCCTCTCCCGTGCTCCCCTTCCCCATCTCTTTACCTCTGGGTGCAAGAAATACTGTGCCATATGTGGGTGACTTGTAGAATTATAAACCTGGCTGTGAGAATAAGGTTGTGAGTGTAGCATAGTTATCTTTTTTATTGGATTAGCTAATTACTTTCACCATTGTTTTTTCACCGGTCTAGTTTTAACCCTTTTTTCGTCTTCAAACATGTTGGTGAGCAGGACTGATCAGTGGGCATTCCTGAGAAGTGACTTCTTGGACATGCCCTGCACTTAGGCTTGCTTGTCTGGACTTACCTTTACAGTTTGAATGCATTCTACTATAGACAGGGATACATGATATCTGTCAGGTAATGATGCAATAAGTCTTCTAGCCTTGGTATATACTGCGCAAAAGAGTGAAGTTACCGGGACAGCCCGTGAGTGAATCTGGGGTTTCTTGATGATGAGTATCACTGTCTGTGTCTTTTCATTTGAATAAGGACTGCATTAGAAAAGAAGTATTTAGTTATAGCCATTTCTTCTATATACTTTACAACATTAGATAATGCCAAAATTCTTTCTCTCTCTCTCTTTTTTTTTTTTTGAGATTTAATTATATGCTAAAAAGTTGACTGATCTACTGTAACTCAGTTCCATGAACAATATATTAATCCAATAGTTTATTTTCATGTCCATCAGTGTACCACACCTATTAGGGTGTGAGGCAGAGTTATGCCTTTTTTTACACTGCCTTATTTTTTTTTGTTTGCAGTGGAGTATGGACAAGCTTCTACCCCGTAACCAATCGAAAATGGCTCTTTTTGGGTGTTTTTTTGGTAGACCATCTCCTCGTAGGTTCTTTTGTCAAGAAGACTGTCTGGGGGAAAAAAAAAGCCTTTTCTGGGGCTAAGATCCATTAAACAAAGGATCTGGTTGCCTTGGTGCTTGCACAGAAACCAACTAAAGTCAGGGTTAGGCTTACTTGACTGGTGACTCTCTCGGCCCAGCCCCCACAAATACTCGTGTGCAGTATCAAGACTCCTTGCCCCCTCATTGCTATGTTATCAGCCATTTGCCCCTTTTCTGAGGTCTATATCTGTTATTTGTTTTGAAGTATGAAGATGGTAATAGACTTGTTTTATTAGGCAAACCATATTCTATCTCATGGTAGGCTACAACTCCCATAATATGTTGCATGCATATATATATATATATATATATATATATAATATATATATATATATATATATATATATATATATATATATATATATATATATATATATATATATATATTTTCCCATCACCAGCCATTCACAAATTTCTTTATGACGCAACATCCACATTACTCAGATCCAACAAGTTAATTGCAATTCTGAATGGCTGTGAGGTGGGGTGAAGACTATAAATATTACATCTCAAACAAAAATATACCATTGTAACAGTGAGGAACACAACCCCTACATAAATGTACACATAACCCAGTGTGCTTAAATAAGTTCTGAGGAAAAGCAAGTAGGATATTGTATTATTACAATGTTTTGTTCATGATTTTTAGTGAAAAGGGTTGGATACAACTTTAGTTGAAAATATTTGTCCAAAATGAATGGCATTTATTAATATAAGAAAATTAACTAGCCAAATATTGCATAGTATATGGGAAGTAATGAAAATAGCATAATGGTTAATGGTTACTGGTTAAAAGCAAAATAAATGTGCTAGACATCTAAGGCCATGTACCACTATAGGAAGGTATAGTATTAGAAAGGGTAGCGAGGGGGTTTGAGTTTGTAATTAGTTGCTGTACATAATCAGTCTATAGTATTACTGGAAAGATTAAAGATGGGTAAAGGAGGTCATGAGTGAATGGGTTAAGGTAGGATTAAGTAAAGGGGATTAGATCAGGTGAAGGATATGTGTGCATCTGAGGAAGGAGAACAGGTTGTCAAAGCAGAAAGTGTGGGAATATGTAAGGATGAAGTGAAGAAGTGAAGAAGGGAGGACAGGTGAGGGAAAGCAGAGGTACAAGCTACAGTAAAGCATGGACAGGACAACAGAATGTTTGAAACTGAAAGAGGAACATTACATAGGGGAGATGGGAGCGGATCAGAACATGACATCAGACGGGTGTGTGTTAGTTTGTGTGGCCAATACATATACAGGCGAGAGCTGTCCTCCCAGTGTCTGTTCAAGTGAGAAGGAGCAAAACCAGGAGATTGATATTTTACAGTACGAAATTTATTAGTGTGAAGACTTGACCAGAAAGTTGCCATCAGATATAAAGAATTTCTTAAAGTGGGGGTAATAATCCATTGCTGAAAAACATGAGAAACAAGGTTGGTGTGATGTGGACACAGCAGCAGAATGTGGTAGGGTATCTTGTTTGTTCATTGCCGTTGATTTCAACATGGCTGGCAACCAGCAAAACTTGTGGTGCATAGCAGGTAGAACAATCAGTTCTAAATCGTACAGAAAAGGGTACTGGTTGAGTGCATAGACCTTATGAGAGATAATGATTTATAGGAGTCAGTAAAAATAGTGAAAGAGGAAGAAAGGAGCAAGTATGTGTGTATTAAGGCAAAAAGGAGTGTGTACAGATCTGTAGTAAGAACAATGGATTCAGGAAGGAGGGGGTATTTGAAAGTGTGAGTTGGGAAGGTTACTGCAGAACAGCACCTGAAGTGGAATGAATACTAGAGGAATGAGTGGAGATATGGTCAAGAAAATGGCTGAGAAGGACAGAATGGGGGATTTTGGTGAGTCAGGGAAAGCAGAGGAGGAAATATGGGGTAAGGTATAAGCTGTGAAGTAATGGAATGGACAGAAAACGAAAGAGGTCGGAGGTGGGGAAAGGGGGAATGGGAGAGGAGAGTGTCCATGTGATTGGAGAAAGGAATGGGTAAATGGGTAAAGGTAGGAAGCAGGGATTATGGGATAGTTAGTTTGGTAAGGGAAAGTTGATTGAAGTGCACATAGCATCGGAGAGAAAGAATGGTATGGCGTTGAGAAAGTGATGGCATGCCTGACTCAGTGTACAGGCTCTCAACTGGAGAGGAGCAAAGGTGGCTAGGGCTAAGCAAAGACTGCAGTGGTGGATTGTATCAAGATGAGCAAGAAGGTTCTGCGATCTGCGCCCCAGAATTTATTGGAGAGAATATGTAAGATTTGGAGCATTGGTGAGCTTTTTCTTTAATGTAAAAGATGGTCTCGCCAGAACAATTTGGAGTCAAAACTAATGCCAAGAACAGTATTGGAGTGGAGTGCCATATAAGAAGAAGGGAGGTTTGGGGATCTAACGTGCACAAGGGAAAAGGATGGAGAAAGATTTGGAGGTAGAAAAGCAAAAGCCATGGTTAGTGATCCAGAAAGATACTGATGATATTGCTGACTGAAGGAATTGCTGGAGATTTAGTATGGATATGCCAGAGGCGAAGATGGTTAATAATCAACATATAGTGATGACTGAGTTCCTGGTGGTAGAAATGAAATAATGCCAGAAGGAATGAGGTGGGGCTGAGCACACTATCTTGCAGGACATTTTCAAACCAAGAAAGGGATGAAGTGAAAGAGGCAGTTTTTGACTTGGAAGGTGCATTTGGAGATGGACGACTTTATAAAGACACTCATGTTTTTGCATATGCTTAGGGAGGACAATTGTTGAGATTATGGCACTGCCATGTGGTATCATATATTTTTTTCTGTGTCAAAAATATGGCTAATAATGCAGAGGTATATATGTCTCGAAATGAGCAGGGGGTTCAGCTGTACTACGGCAACATCAGATTGCAAGATACAAGATACCACATTAAGCAAAAGTTAACCAATCGTTCTAGTAGTGTGCAAAGCAGCTAGTTGGAGCAATGAGGTGGTAATCTTGAGGGAGGGTACCTAATTTAATGGTTTCAAAAAAGGGAAGATCAGAGCACCTCATTAGTGAGGAGGAAAATTTCCTGTCGTCCATATGTAGTGTGAATGTAGTTAATAGGAAGAATACAGTGGAAGATGGAAGATGTTGGAGCATATGGTAGTGAATATCGTCAGGGCCTTCACGGGTGTGTGGCACGACTGTAAGGCAGCATGGTGTTCAGAGGAAGAAAAAGGAGCATTATAGGACTCAGCAGAGGACAGGGTGGAGGTGATAGGGGTGCCTTCTCTGATGTTCTTAATGGAAGAGAAATGTGGAGAAAGATGAGAGCTGCTACTGACCTGGCTGAAATAGTCATCCAGTTCTTAGTGACTCGGAAAGGTCAGAGATGAGAGTATCCGAATATAGAGGACGGGGGGGGGGCGGGGGGGGGTGGATATTGGCCTGATAATTTATGGATCCGATACCAGACGACTAATATAGATGTAGATGTAATTGAGGAAATATAATTTTGCCACCTAGTTATTTTATTGATCCAGACTGTACAACGAAGACAGGCAGATGCTCTTTTATAGGAAATAAGGGCTAATAGCTGATTAAGGATGAATGGTTTGTGGCAGTAACTGTTCCAGGCTGCACATTAAAGCAAAGTGCTTTGGTGCAATCAGAATTCCACCATGGAACACATTCGGGTTATAAGGCCTTGAGGTTCGGGGAATGGCTGTGTAGGCAGCTCTTAGGATTGTAACTGTAAAACAATGTAGCATATCTGAAATGGATGAGAGGGGTGATGGAGGGGTAGGAATAATAGAGTGAAGTGAAAGTATGCTAGTCAGCTCTATCAAAGCACCAGGGGGAGGGGGGGGATTAGGAAGTGGAACATATAAAGCAGAAGAAAGGAGGACTATAAAGTGTTCACTATTAGGGAAAGTGGTCTAGAACTAACCAATGGAAGTCTAAATGGAGAAAAGGGGAGCATAGAGAGAGGTCAAGGCATGAAAGCAATGGCGTGCACATATCAAAGTGTGTGGTACAATCTGAATCAAGCAGGTAAGTTGTGGAGAGGAAGTGTTCTAGGGATTGGCCACAGGAGGTTGTGATGGTACCACCCCAAAGAGAGTGGCGGCAGTTAAAATCACCAACTATGAGGAAAGGTGGCTGGAGTTGGGAAATTAGGCTACCAAGTCAATGGAGTGGGAAGGGGAGAAGTAGACTGAAATAAATGTGATCCAGTGGCGAAGAAAGATAACTGTGCAAGGGACAGTGGTTTGAAAGGGAGGTATAACATATGGAGTTTTCTGATGGATAAGTATAGACGAGACAAAGGGAATGTGAGGAAGAGAGAAAACGGTAATTGGAGTTGGCATAGGAGGATTTGTGAGAAAAGTCTCTTGAAGGCAGATAATGGATAGATTATAAGAAGAAAAATATGACAATGGTGAGGTCTATGAGAACAGAAATTGCGAATATTCCAGTGTTATTTAGTTGATCCACGAGTGATACGGTTACAATATGTGTTGGAGAATTTGAAGGGGAATAGGCTAGGGGGTGTGATAGGAATGAGAGGGGGAGGTGGTGTTGTATCAGGAGGTGGAGGATTCAGGGAAGGGCATTATTGTGATATAAGGGATTCAAGTGTGTATTCAGGAAAGAGTGGAAGGATGGTGGGTATGGAGGGAAGGTTAGTAGGTGGAGCTGGAGCTGGGAGGGATGGGGTGTTGGGAGGGAGGAGGAGGAAGGGGTGAAGGGAATATAAGGGGAGAATGGAGTCAACAGTCACTTTAGTGTGGAGGGAGTGGGACTTATGAAATTTTAGGGATGGATGAGGGGTTTGTTGTCAATTTGGGACTCGAGCATGTAGTTTTGAATATCATCAAGTTTCTGCAATGGAGTTGGATTGAGAGTTTTAGAAACAAAGGTTTTTTATGAGGGGGAGGAAAAGGGGACTGGTGCCGGAGGATAGAGGCACAGGTAAGTGGAGGTGAGTGTGGGGTAAAAGAAGGGGTGGAACGTTTAGACAAATCTGCTGCGGTAGTGAAGGGAAGGAGAGGGGAAGGGGTTGGGGCTGCAGTAAGATTGAAGTGTGTGGATTTAGCAGGGCAAAAAAATTTGACTGGGGGAGGTAGGGAGTAAAAGTAGGAAAGTAAAATGAAGAGGAATGGTAGATTTGGAGGGTGTAGGAACACTTGGGAGGGAGGTGAGGGGCAGAGTGAGTGACATCTGAATCTGAGAGTTGCCACCTCTGAATCAAACCTGTAAGTGAGGCATCCCCTATAAAATATGGGGCCAAACCCCAATTGATTACTACTGTTACAGAGCAGTTAGATCGATTATGACCAGGTTGGGCATGTAGAAGGCATCGGCTGTTAGAAAGACAGCGTTTGGCAGGATGTTAAATGCTACAATTTGACATTGACGGGGAGGTTTATATGGGCAGACAGGGGAAAAACGGGATTCTCTGCA
>NW_023657581.1:23675-26175 GCF_015228065.2 Penaeus monodon
TTTTCCTGATGATTTTTTGTCACGATCCTGACAGATTTATACTGGATTATTAATGCAGTTTTGGAGGGTTTTTTCATCTTGGGGTTCATTCCTGGGAGGAGTCCCCAAATTCTGGGAAAACAGAGTTGATTTTCTCCCTTTTATTGGGGATTTGGATTTTTTAAACCCTTACCCGGGAGCCAATACGTTAAAAATTTCAGATCCCTTACATTTTCCGGTTTTTGGGGGTTTTATTTGGGTTTTACCTCTGCGTTCGTGTGGGACGCACGAAGCTGAAGCGGGAACGCCTGTGTTACCTTTTAAAAATGAAAAAGAAAAAAATGAAGGGAACCCAGGAAAGTCCATTCAATTTTCCCACCTGAACGCCGCCCTCTTAAGCTCCCAAGCGAAACACATAAACAAAGCTTGAACCCCGCCCCTGCCCCGAGAATAATGTAATGGCATCCAGGGGGAGCGAAGGGAACCACAAAAGGCGGGGAAAAGAGGGGAACGCGTTGAAGCCTCTCGAAAACTTCAGGAAGGGGTAGGTTGGGGGGAACAGGTTATCCGTGGCCCTGAGAAAAACCAAAATTGGTGAGTTCTGGAATCCTCCATACTGGGATATCAATTTTTTTTGTAATCACATACTTAACACCCTCGGAAGGGTTTTTGAGTAAAAAATTTTTCTGTTCCCAAACCGGAAAGGCCACGGGGATACCCCGGGTCAGTACCATTTAAAAATCAGCCAAAAAGTTTACCTGTAAAAAAGTTTTGTGCGAGGGGGCCCTGCCCAAAAATGGGGACGGTTCTTCGTATATCAATGCTGTGAGGTAAAAGAATGAAACCAACTAATTATAAAATATAAGTAGATGTTACTTGTTTTTTGTTGTTTTTTTTAAAGTGAAGGGCCGTAAAAGGGGAACCCCCTGCCGTCAACGCCCTAGCACGGGGAAACAAACCGTTAAGCTGATTAAAAGGGCATTCCCCAAAGCATAGTATCCAAAGTTTTTAAAAATTTTTTATTATTAATCAATATGCTTTTATTTAGCGGTTTTTTACTGTGTACATTTTTTACGCGATGTTTAATTAAAAGGTTTGAAATGCACTAAATAAAGGTGCTATCGGGCATCGTCACCCACAACCCCCATTGGGGTTTTTTTTCGTAGCCACATACTTTTTTGTTGGTTGTGTGTGACTTTAGTTAGAAAACCCCCCGTGTTTGCTATACGGGGGCCTGGGCCGCGCGCCGACCCACTTCCCACGGGAAAAGCCGCGGCACGCAACCCCATGCGGCACGCCCAAGGGCGTAGGGTACTCGGCCTTTTCGCACCGAGAGTTAGCCGGGCGCCCTCGACGCGCAACCGGTGGAAAAGGGGGGAAACACATCGCCCAGACCACCACCCAACCAAAGGGTTCAAATGTCCCGGCCCCCACCCTTTCCTCCCCTTTAAAAAACCCCTACCATACCCCACCTGCGGGTTAAGCCCCGCCCTTCCCCTTTTACTAAAAACTTTTTTCCCCCCCCCTATCCCCCCCCTTCCTTCCACTCTTCTTTCCAAATTTTCTTTTATATTATATATAATATATATATAATATATAAATAATAGGGGTTGTGGTGTTTGTGTTGGTTGTTGGTGTGTTTGTGTGTGTGTGTGTGTGGGGGGTTTTACGGCTGCGCATCGCCGTCAAGGGGCATCTCGCCACTGACATCGCCTCGGCGCCGAATGGTTGAGCCGGGGCTTTTTCCTGCCCCCTGCCTGCCTTTTCCCACCACGGAAAAAGGGCGTGGGGGAAATCTGCAATTTTACTTGGGTGAGACGTCCCGGGGTCCGCCCCCCCCAACGAGGCGGGGAGTGTTAAGAAATAATATGACATGGTTATAAAAATAACCAACGAACGTATTTTTAACCAAGGCTCGTTACTTGGATGGTGTTGAAGTCTCCGAGAAAAATAAAAGATTTATTAATTTCCCCAAGTCCCATACTGTATATAGTTACAGCCCGAAATGTACAGTTTTCGCGTAAATTGTACATTACCAGTTTTCCTATGTATCCTTTCCTTCCAAAGTGTCACAATAGCCCCTTGATAGTGTTTTTTTCTCTCCCTCTCTTTTCACGATTGTTTGGGTCGTTGGCTTGTTTGGACTGCCGGACTATCGGGTTGGTAGTCCAACCCTTATTTTGCATATTTTCTTCTTTTCGCGCCATGCCTGGGGCATGGCCTGAGGGTCTTTTTCGGGTATAAATACCCCTAGTTTTTGTGAGGGGAAGACAGTTCGGTCCTGACTTCTGTGTCAATAGTGGTTCCGCTCTCGGTGTTTGTGCTTTGGATTTACCTCGCTTCACGCCAGGATTGACGAACTCGTTTTCATCACAAAGCTAAGTATTTATTGGTTGTGTGTAGGAGACACCTGGTCTCTTTTGGACTTTGGCGTGTGACACGCTTCTGTGGGGTGCACTCTCTCTCTATCCCAAAGCAGCACTTTGTGAACTCAAAGTATCAAGAGTACAAAAGGACCACT
>NW_023657581.1:31175-38890 GCF_015228065.2 Penaeus monodon
GCCATTGACTGATAGAAATAGATCAGTGTCGCCTACGAAAGGCTGAGCATGAAAGGCGAGAGTTGATCGCGCACCTCCTCGAAGGAACAGAGTGAGGTGATCAGGCCACCTGAAACAAGAGCACGAGCACAAGATGGAGTCTGAAGAGATGAAGGTAAAGGTGAAGAAAAGCACACGAATGTGTCCCTGGTAGGTTTCAAACAGTAGTCTAAGAAGTCAGAGGAAGGGAAGGATAGAGCATGACCTCCTAACTCTCTAAGAATAAATGTGTGAGGCACGTGAACCATGTAATATGAACTGTTTGTTTTGTGTGGGAAGGGGTGTACGTGGTACGTCCTAAAGATAGTAGCAGGGTGCACTGGAATAATCACAGACAGCCCTGAGGCAGTGAGGAAAGACCTCAGGCTAGCGTAAAACCGAGTGCGTTGTCTTAAAGGGAAGAGAGTCTTGACAGAAAAGGAAGATGCCCTCTGAAGTGCCGCGCCCATGTCAACAGGCGAAATCACGTCAAGCGGCACCTCTCCGTGCGCCGCACGAATGAGGGCTGTTGCCAAACAATTCAATTGCCGTGTAATTTTGTTTACTGTACTTTGATATGAAAAAAACTGTTAAAGTTAATGAGGTAAGATGAGAAACCTGACTGATCTTACCTCGCACAGCCTTAAAATCAGAAGCTAATTCCTGAACGTTGTGCTCAAGCATGTTGACAGCATGAGCAGACGAGTCGAAACTGTGAACTACAGACGATTAGCCTTCCCTATACTTCCTAAGGTCGGGCCCTACCTGTAGGATTAAGAGGCCCTGCGAAAGAATTCAAGTATGCAATCGTCGATAATAAGATACGATCGAATAGGCGAATGTCATGTGCATCAAGAGAAGGATCTATGGTAAGGTTGTCACGAAGAGAAATTAACTGGTCCCTGTGGTATAGCATGAGCTTGGACGCGTTGTGGAGTGGCAATAGCGAGAACCGGGGCTTGCTTGCTTGAGATTTGCGAAGTTCTGGAGAGAGAGAACCGGGGCTCCACATGGCTTGTTATAGGGAAAACCTTCCCAAGTTCCTCAAGTGTCCCTCACGTTATGCGGCAGGCAATGCGAGTCTCCTCCCATGAGGAGTGCCACAAAGAATATGGACGCGGCAGTTAAGATGACTAGAGATCTTACGAACCATTCTGTTGTAATATATTGTGACTCTCATAGTGCCTTGCAAGCAATCAAGAGTATAAACTCATCACATCCAGTAGTGTGGGATGTTCAAGATTGGCTTGCATTGATGTCAACAAGTAAAAAGATAACTCTATGTTGGGTGCTAGCACATGTTGGTACCAGTGGCAATGAGCAAGCTGATCAGAAGGCCAAGGCAGCTGCCACTCAGCCTTGTGATGCTCGTTTTCCTCTCCCACATACTGACTTGAAACCAGCATAAGGAGTTGTCTTCGTGATAGATGGAGGGAACAATGGAGGCATACCTCTAGAAACAAACTGCGAGAGATTAGAGATAATCTTGGCAGTTGGGTGACCAGCATCCATCCCAACCGAAAAGTAGAAGTTGTATGAACAAGACTAAGAATCAGGCACACAAGACTGACTCAAAGTGAAGTACTTTGTGTGGGATGCCAAGAGCCATATGTAGTGGAAAGATGTGCAACATTCTCAGACCAAAGATGTATGTACTTGTCTCCCCCATATACACTGAAAAATGTATTGGGATTGTGACATAGAAGGTCTTATTAGTTTCCTTAGGGAGACTAATATTTTCAATAAAATTTAATTATGCATAATATTTATGCAATAACTTTATATACTTAGAGCATAATATTTATGCTTTGATTTATAATATATTTATTGTTATTTGTAAGATATTTATTGATAGATTTTTTAAAGTTTTAAATATTCTAATATTTCTATCTAACAAGGTGTTCACCGCGAATGACCTTAGCTGTTGACGCTGCAGACAATTTTAAATAATCAAATCAAATCTCTCCGCAGGGTCGAATCTTTGCCACACCCGGCGGTTGTAATCGCGAGCCCATCCTCGTCGTGCCGTCTGTGCTGCTTCCTTCGCTGTTCGTCTCGCATCTCTAAGGTTCGCTCTCAATATTTGGGTTGTCTCTTCATCAGCATCCTGCTCATTGGTTAGTCCTTGTGGGAAATATCCATCTTTCCCAGTGAGGAGATACAGAGGTTGTTGACCTACGCTTCTGTGCACTGCACTATTGAGGGCAAGTTGTACAAATGGTAGCATTTCATCCCGGTTATCAGGATACTCTCAACCAGTGTGGGATAAATGCATCCTTCACTACCCTATTGCTCCTCTCTTCATTCCTTTTGCCCAGGATGATACCGAGTCGTATAGTGTTTTTGGGGTTTTTGGATTATCTGGCAGCCCTGAGAAAACAGTCGATTGTGAAATTCTCTCCCATTATCTGCTACTAACAGAGGGGGTGGACTAAATAATGTTACATATTCCTTGATAAATACATCAGCCACAGTCTGGGCTTCCTTGTTTGGCAGGGGAATTAGCTGCAAGTATCTTGTAAAGTGGTCAATAATTGACAAGAGGTACCTGTTGCATCAGGTAGATCCCATCAAATCTATCAAGTCAACTGATACCCTTCCATTGGCTGAGAGACTTTAGGCATGGAAGCCAGTGGAGCCCCTTCTTCCAGCACGGCCTTTTCTACGTTGACAAACTAGAAAAGAATTGACATACTTTTTGGTCTCGCCTAGCATTTGAGGGAAGTAGTAAATGATCCCTGAGACGACATTAAGCCCGGGAATATTCCTGGATGAGCAGCGGCTGCATCTGCATGGATAGCATCCAGAGCCATGGTCCGTAGAGTATGTTGAATAACCAGCTGGCTGACAACCCTTCCTGGAGATGGTATAGGAGATTGCTCTCTTTTCCCAAACTTTTCCAGTTTGAGCGGGATCCTCTGTCGGGACACTCACTGTTCCTAAAAGGTAATTGCGAATCTTGCTCCATAATGGATCTTCCTGTTGAGCAGCAGCAACAGTCTGAGGATCCAATATCTCATCAATTGGGTATATCTTTCGACTTAGTAGATCAGACATATGATGTGAGGCACCATCAACTTTTAGTTATAAAATGAAAGTTTATGGCTCCAACGAATCATGCACAAGGCCCTTTTTCTTTCAAGAAAATATATGGACAAGTGGGCATGATCAGTCACAATCCAAACTGTATAGGTACAAATAAAATGTTCTTACTGCTTAAACTACCGCCAGGGCCTCCACATCAAAAGTTTGGGACTTGTTCTATCCCCCCCCAAAGTTTCCTGGAAAAATAGGCTACAGCATGAGATTTACCTTGGTTTATCTCTTTGGATTAAGCAGGCCCCAAAGTACCTCAAAGGGACGATCAAAATCAGGCTGTTTGAGGATTGGTTTTTGAAGCCAATTTGAGTTTTAAAACTTCAAAAGCTGCTTGCTGTATTGGTCCCAGTGGAATGTTGCCTGTTTTCTTCAGCAGTGATGATAAAGGAGCAGCGACACAGCGTAATCTTGAAAATGTTTCCTGAAGAAGCCAGTTGCTCCCAGAAAATGGCATACTTGCTTCACGATCTGTGGGGCTGTCATTTGCAAAATGGCCTTCACTTTATCTGGATCTGGAAGGACTCCACTTGGGTTATTAAATGACCTAAAAACATGAAAGGTTCTCACTGCAATTTACACTTTTTCTGATTGAGCCTGAATCCAGCCTTACCTAACAGACCCCTGGTTTCATCAAGATGCTGGAGGTGTTCATCAAAATTTCTAGAGGGGACAACGACATCATAAAAAAATGCGAGGGTGTGAGTATAATACGGCATTAATTGCTCTCTGGAAGGGAAAGGGTTAGCCAGGCCAAAAAGGCAGTCTTTTGTCGATCACCTTTATTGACCTCCACTGTCCAATAAGCAATTTGGCATCTAAAACAGTGAACCCATGAGTACCGGCTAGTCTGTCTATAGTTTCATCAAGCCTAGGCATGATCTTGTTAAGGTTACGAAAGTCTATACAAAACCTTATTCCTTCATCTTTCTTCCACACCAGACCACAGAGAGAGCTATGGTGAGGTAGAAGGCTTGATTATACCCCACGCACATTGCTTCACATTCTTGCCATATGGTTCTTGTGCACTTTCTGGCAGCCTCCACTGTCGGGTACGGATAGGCCCATCTGAAGTTGTAATATTGTGGTTAATGTCTGGGATACACCTTACAGGGTATCCTTATCAAAGAGATTAAATGCTTCTCCAAGACCTTGAATAACATCTCACGCCTCACTGCTCCTAGATGTTCCAGGTCTCATTGGAATTATTCCCTTCACCCCAGAAGGAGTTTCAATATATACACATCCATGCTTACTGGTGGAAAGATATCAAAGTCACTGCGTGAATAACAAAAGTCACCAAAACCATAGTGCTCATCAAATTCATCAGGGAAGTCCTCCACAAGTACAGTATCACTATGTTCAGTATCACCTGGAATGTCGACCGAGTCATTATTTGAATAAACTTCTCAATCCCTGATACACTGGCCAAACTCATTCCACTTCTGGGAACCATACCTTTGCAGTCTTTCTTGCACAAATCCATGTGGATTAGTGAATTCCTTGGGTCTAAGAAACAAGTGCACATATATCACTTACATGCATCTGAACAAGAGGACGACCACGGCTATTTTGTTTCTCCAGAACCATTACTTGTGAGCCTGGGGTTTGGTTTTCGGATCTTTGTCTCTGTTCAATTGGTCTCCCTGTATGAATCCCCTCACATGCTGGTGAATACCATGTCCGGCTGTGAGACGGGGAAAAGGACATTGTCTGGCAAATGGCCTGTTTCTTGACAATTAAAGCATCTAAGAGCCCTCTGATGCAATCTGCACTCTTCAGTATTATGAGAATTGGTTTGATGATACTGACAATACTTTTTCCATTGAAGCAACCTGCCTTAATCGTGCTGGTCAGGAATCATGAGCATTTGGACTGAAGTCCATCTCTGGAAGTAGTCATATGCAGTTCCAAATGCGTTGTGCTGCATCTACAGGGAGGGCAAAGAATCGTCTTCCTTTAAATCCAAGGCTTCTCTTAACCAGTGTGGAAGTCCTTGAAGAAATGCCCTTCTGATTAATTCATCTGGCACACTTATTGCAATTGGGTAATCTTGATAGCCTTGTAACCAACCCCTCGATCGAGACAAAAAAAATCTAAGGGGCTTGGCCTGCCGCTAATCTTAAGCTTGCAAATGTTTAAAAATCTCAGTGCTAGAGCAAGTTCCCCCGAAATTTAGCTTTTTCTAAAGCCTTAAAATCAAACCCAGATAAAAATACCAAAAAAAATTTGGCGAATTTAAATTTAAACGCAGTCCCCCTGCAAAGCTCACGCTGCCGAATGAACACTACCTTGCGGGGTTCAAATTTTCTATCTCTCACCACGCTCTATTTCTTGTTTCCTCTTAGAGGGAAAGTGCCGATATTTTCTGTTTTAAAAGTGCAGTACGAATCTTCTCTAAACTACGATTCTACTGTCGGGGTGATGGGGCCCAAATTTAAAGAATTATGAGGGCTGATTTCCTGTAGCAAGTTATATCGTTCGCGAGTACACAATGCGTTCGAATCATTGCCAAGGGGTTCTCTTCTACTTTGAAAGATCCTGTTAACGGGGTTGTTATCAATAGGCCAGTATTTTACTTGAATTAGAATACTGAGTTTTCCCTTTCTTTGTCTGATTTTTTTTTGTTTCTGTTTCCGATTTAACCGGTTAAATTCGCCACGAACGCAAAGGGATTATGTATTAATCTGTTTTACAAATTAAATTTCCCCTCATGAAATATCCAAAACCTGCATTAAGGTCAAACAATAGAAAGCTCTAAAATGCGAAAATCATCCAAGGTAAAATTATAACAGCAGTTCAATATCCTAAATCTGATGCCCACTTTAAACATGAATATACAAATCTGCTGCCACCCCCTGGGGTTAAATTTGTCCAAAAACGCAAGTTTATGTACTTAAAGGAAAACGTGTTTGAAAGGGGGTTTAGCGAAGTTATAGAAAGCAAGTGTAAGTGTTTATAGAAGTTTCCAAGGCTCAAGGGTCAACACTGGTTTTGTGTTAGTCTGAGATGGAGTGCGTTCACCCGAATCGATAAATTTTTGATTTTAAAAATTTTAAAAATTTGGGCCCCTCGATTGGATAATCCAATGGGTTTTTGCCCCGATTAACCCCGGGGGCTCCCTTTTCTTTTTTCCCCTTAATTTCCTTATGTTTTTTCTTATATACAAAGGCGAGCAGGGGGAATACTGGGGTTTTTGAATTAACTCTTAAAATGGGAATTAGACTGGAACGGAGGGGATGCATGATGGGGTCTAAAAATAAAAACCTCTTTAAAAAGGTTTTTTTCAAAAAACGGGCTGAAAAAGAAACAAATAGAATACATTAAACCCCTAAAATGACGAAAAAGAATTTTAAAAAAAAAAACCAAAAAACCCCTGGGGTTTAAATCAAAACATTTTGAATGAGATAATATTTATGCAAAGAAACCCAAACACCCCATAAGATTTGAGAAAAAAAAATTTAAAATGCCACCCCCCGCCCTTATCGTTCCCTTGCGACCAGACAGAAACCCCTCATGACTGCCCCGCCTCACCTAAAAAAGCTCTCCCCCTCCTTGACCTTCTTTTTTTCTTTCTTTGTTGGATTTTGGCTAAAACCATCGGCATGTCCCCAAGGGTTTATTAAGCAATGATCCTATTTTTTCATAAATCTTTTAAAAGGGTCATAAATTTTTGTCCCCCTTAGAAAGTATTACTTTCTGATGTTTTTTTCATCATCTATCATCTGATGTATTTTTGATAATGAAAAGCATATTTTTAATTCTGGTAAGAGGTGGTATGGAAAGGTTTGGGTATTCCCTTGGGGGGCACCCGTGGGGGGAAATTTTTTTCTAGTGGGGGTGAGGTGTGTCAATTTTTGTGGGTTGACCCCAAGGCGGCCAACACCCCTCCTCCCTTCTTTCTTTCTGGGGCTGCCCCCACCTCTATTGCAGGATTTATTTTATTTTATAATGTAGGTTTGGTTTTACCACTTTGCCACAGGGGTGGATTTTTGCATTTATAAGAGCACAAAACACCTGATATCTTAGGGCTATGCTGGGCCAATCACCATTGACCCAGCTATTTGTCGCCCGCTCATTGCCCTGAATACCGGGCCCGGTACCCCTTTACTTTACGATTTTTGGCACATGGGGTTACAAATTATACCCAGTGTCCAAAATTTTGTGGTTTTTAAGGTTTTAAGGGTTTTAATGAAACTTAATAAATTGAAAAAAAAAACATTTTATGTGGGTCGTCGATATTTCAAAATCAATAGCTTTTCAAAATGTTTGCAAAAAAGATCGATGTAGATTTGGCAGTCGCTTTGTTCACATTTATCGACCATACACCCGCACCCAACTTTTTCGTTTGGCCCCCCGGAATATATGAAAAAAAGGGAAAAGTTTAACAGGATCTTTCTGAACCTCTGGCATACCCCCACCCCCACGCCATGGGCCTTTTGGTGAGGAAGCCAGGGTTCCTGATAGAAAGGGTTTGGGGGGTTTCCCTTTGGTCTATATTTTAATAAACCCGGGGATCGATGGGAGAAGATCTTATCGACTTTCTTTACGAGGTCGTGAATCTTTGGGAAAGGGGGGCCTTTGGGGGGCCCTCCCCCCCA
>NW_023657581.1:38990-41490 GCF_015228065.2 Penaeus monodon
GTTTCGTTTACTTAGCGGGGGTCCTGGGCCGCGCGCCTGACCCACTTCCCACGAGAACGCCGCGGCACGCAACCTCCAGTGCGGGCACGCGCTCAAGTCGTAGGGTACTCGTGCTTACGCACCGAGAGTTAGCCGGACGCCCTCGACGCGCAGACTCGTGTGGAGGAGGGGAAGCACATACGCCCGAGGACACACGCACCGAACACAAAGGATTCAAGATGTCGCCGGGCCGCCCTCACCCTTTTCCTCCCTTCAAAGAACCCACTACAACTATTACCCCACACTGCTGGGTTAAGCCCCGGCTCCTTCCTCTTTTACTAAAATTCATTTTCCTCCCCCCTATCCTTCCCCTATCCCCCATTCTTCCTTCCCACTCTTCTTTCCAAACTTTACTATATATATATATATATATATATATATATATATATATATATATATATGTGTGTGTGTGTGTGTGTGTGTGTGTGTGTGTGTGTGTGTGTGTGTGTGTGTGTGTGTAGTGTACGGCTGCGCACTCGCCGACTCTAAGGTCGATCTCGCCTGGACTGACATCGTCCTCGGGCGCCGAATGGTTGAGGCCGGGTCTTTACCATGCCACATGCCTGCCTTCTCTACCACGGAACAAAGGACGTGGGGAACTCTGCAATTGACTTGGATGAGACGTCCCGGGCTCCGCTTCCACCAACGAGGCGGGCAGTGTTAAGAAATAATATGAACATGGTTATAAAAATAACCAACGAACGTATTTTTAACCAAGGCTCGTTACTTGGATGGTGTTGAAGTCTCCGAGAAAAATAAAAGATTTATTAATTTCCCCAAGTCCCATACTGTATATAGTTACAGCCCGAAATGTATAGTTTTCGCGTAAATTGTACATTACCAGTTTTCCTATGTATCCTTTCCTTCCAAAGTGTCACAATAGCCCCTTGATAGTGTTTTTTCTCTCCCTCTCTTTCACGATTGTTTGGGTCGTTGGCTTGTTTGGACTGCCGGACTATCGGGTTGGTAGTCCAACCCTTATTTTGCATATTTTCTTCTTTTCGCGCCATGCCTGGGGCATGGCCTGAGGGTCTTTTTCGGGTATAAATGCCCCTAGTTTTGTGAGGGGAAGACAGTTCGGTCCTGACTTCTGTGTCAATAGTGGTTCCGCTCTCGGTGTTTGTGCTTTGGATTTACCTCGCTTCACGCCAGGATTGACGAACTCGTTTTCATCACAAAGCTAAGTATTTATTGGTTGTGTGTAGGAGACACCTGGTCTCTTTTGGACTTTGGCGTGTGACACGCTTCTGTGGGGTGCACTCTCTCTCTATCCCAAAGCAGCACTTTGTGAACTCAAAGTATCAAGAGTACAAAAGGACCACTTCACACAGAAGGAACACTGCTTGAGGATCCGTACCTCCAGTGTGCCCTTCATTGATTTTAAACTAAGTCAATACTTAGTTTCCTTCCCTCAGCTCGAGGATCCGTACCTCCTGGGAGGAAGGCTTATTTCATTAAGTCTCGCCCATAATAATTTCAGGGCCATTTTACATTTTACTTTCTTTTACTTTGTCTCGATTTGTTGTCTTGATACCTGCCTGACCTTGTGGGTGTCAGGCAGTCCGTGCTTTTGTGGTCCCCTTTGGCGTTATTCTGTTATTTGGCCTTCGACGCTAAATTATGTTTCTTACATTATATATCTAAATCATATTTCTTATTTGTTTACACAAGTGTTTTTATTCAGAGTTTAACAGCACCAGTTTTTATTTTATTTTATTTTTTTCGTTAATCTCCATTTTGGGTTGGAGATTAACCTGTTCATATTAGGGATTGGCATGTGTTTATGCTAACACTCTGTTTAAAAATACTTATGGATTGGGACGCCAACTTAGGAGTGAAATACACTAAGTCATTTTTGAGTATATCTGGTGTGCTTTCAAGTGCATCACCCCGCTGTGATCAAATTGGTGATGTACGCATCTATGAAATTTCCTGTGACTGAAATATTTCCTGTAGACCTCCCTAATGAGTGCGATTTGCTCAATAAATAAATATCATACTATCGTAGAGCTTTCACTTGGTCCCAGTCAAATAAACAAATGATATTTACATCTTAAGTTCTGGTTCAGACTAAGGCTGAATGCTTGAAACTTTCTTGGGCTCGGGTCTCCTTAACAGCACATTGCTGGTTACTCTATCTCGCAACCCCTGAAAGGCTGTAAGAAGGCTAGATGAATCGGAGTATATTAAGCTGATACTCTAGAACAGACCATAACTTTGCTATTCCTGGGTTCCCACTTCCAGCAGGTGGATGCTCAAACTGAAGGGAAGAGGAAGAATTTTATGATCTTGCATTTTTCTTCCAAACACGTCCACGCAGACGCTCGGCCTACGCTATCTCCCTTTTCACATATACACACTTACACATCCAACATTCAGCACATACATCCTGTACTTTCCTTCCACCCTTCTTTCATACAACATTCACACCCCCATACACAACACACACGGTTCCCGAACC
>NW_023657581.1:46490-62401 GCF_015228065.2 Penaeus monodon
TTGGGTGCTAGCACATGTTGGTACCAGTGGGAATGAGCGAGCTGATCAGAAGGCCAAGGCAGCTGCCACTCAGCCTTGTGATGCTCGTTTTCCTCTCCCACATACTGACTTGAAACCAGCATAAGGAGTTGTCTTCGTGATAGATGGAGGGAACAATGGAGGCATACCTCTAGAAACAAACTGCGAGAGATTAGAGATAATCTTGGCAGTTGGGTGACCAGCATCCATCCCAACCGAAAAGTAGAAGTTGTATGAACAAGACTAAGAATCAGGCACACAAGACTGACTCAAAGTGAAGTACTTTGTGTGGGATGCCAAGAGCCATATGTAGTGGAAAGATGTGCAACATTCTCAGACCAAAGATGTATGTACTTGTCTCCCCCATATACACTGAAAAATGTATTGGGATTGTGACATAGAAGGTCTTATTAGTTTCCTTAGGGAGACTAATATTTTCAATAAAATTTAATTATGCATAATATTTATGCAATAACTTTATATACTTAGAGCATAATATTTATTTTTTGATTTTTAATATATTTATTGTTATTTGTAAGATATTTATTGATAGATTTTTAAAGTTTTAAATATTCTAATATTTCTATCTAACAAGGTGTTCACCGCGAATGACCTTAGCTGTTGACGCTGCAGACAATTTTAAATAATCAAATCAAATCTCTCCGCAGGGTCGAATCTTTGCCACACCCGGCGGTTGTAATCGCGAGCCCATCCTCGTCGTGCCGTCTGTGCTGCTTCCTTCGCTGTTCGTCTCGCATCTCTAAGGTTCGCTCTCAATATTTGGGTTGTCTCTTCATCAGCATCCTGCTCATTGGTTAGTCCTTGTGGGAAATATCCATCTTTCCCAGTGAGGAGATACAGAGGTTGTTGACCTACGCTTCTGTGCACTGCACTATTGAGGGCAAGTTGTACAAATGGTAGCATTTCATCCCGGTTATCAGGATACTCTCCAACCAGTGTAGATAATGCATCCTTCACTACCCTATTGCTCCTCTCTATCATTCCATTTGCCTCAGGATGATACCGAGTCGTATAGTGCTTTTGGGTTTGGATTATCTGGCAGACCTGAGAAAACAGTCGATTGTGAAATTCTCTCCCATTATCTGCTACTAACAGAGGGGGTGGACTAAATAATGTTACATATTCCTTGATAAATACATCAGCCACAGTCTGGGCTTCCTTGTTTGGCAGGGGAATTAGCTGCAAGTATCTTGTAAAGTGGTCAATAATTGACAAGAGGTACCTGTTGCATCAGGTAGATCCCATCAAATCTATCAAGTCAACTGATACCCTTTCCATTGGCTGAGAGACTTTAGGCATGGAAGCCAGTGGAGCCCTTCTTCCAGCACGGCCTTTTCTACGTTGACAAACTAGACAAGAATTGACATACTTTTTGGTCTCGCCTAGCATTTGAGGGAAGTAGTAATGATCCCTGAGACGACATTAAGTCCGGAATATTCCTGGATGAGCAGCGGCTGCATCTGCATGGATAGCATCCAGAGCCATGGTCCGTAGAGTATGTTGAATAACCAGCTGGCTGACAACCCTTCCTGGAGATGGTATAGGAGATTGTCTCTCATTTCAAACTCTTCCAGTTTGAGCGGGATCCTCTGTCGGGACACTCACTGTTCCTGAAGGTAATTGCGAATCTTGCTCCATAATGGATCTTCCTGTTGAGCAGCAGCAACAGTCTGAGGATCCAATATCTCATCAATTGGGTATATCTTTCGACTTAGTAGATCAGACATATGATGTGAGGCACCATCAACTTTTAGTTATAAAATGAAAGTTTATGGCTCCAACGAATCATGCACAAGGACTTTTTCTTTCAAGAAAATATATGGACAAGTGGGCAGTGATCAGTCACAATCACAAACTGTATAGGTACAAATCAAATGTTCTTACTGCTTCAACTACCGCCAGGGCCTCCACATCAATAGTTTGGGACTTGTTCTATCCCTCCCAAAGTTTCCTGGAAAAATAGGCTACAGCATGAGATTTACCTTGGTCATCTCTTTGGATTAAGCAGGCACCAATGTACCTCAAAGGGACGATCAAAATCAGGCTGTTTGAGGATTGGTTCTGAAGCCAATTTGAGTTTTAAAACTTCAAAAGCTGCTTGCTGTATTGGTCCCCAGTGGAATGTTGCCTGTTTCTTCAGCAGTGATGATAAAGGAGCAGCGACAGCAGCGTAATCTTTGACATGTTTCCTGAAGAAGCCAGTTGCTCCCAGGAACTGGCATACTTGCTTCACGATCTGTGGGGCTGTCATTTGCAAAATGGCCTTCACTTTATCTGGATCTGGAAGGACTCCACTTGGGGTTATTAAATGACCTAAAAACATGAAGGTTCTCACTGCAAATTTACACTTTTTCTGATTGAGCCTGAATCCAGCCTTACCTAACAGACCCATGGTTTCATCAAGATGCTGGAGGTGTTCATCAAAATTTCTAGAGGGCACAACGACATCATAAAAAAATGCGAGGGTGTGAGTATAATACGGCATTAATTGCTCTCTGGAAGGTGGAAAGGGCTGTAGCCAGGCCAAAAGGCAGTCTTTTGTCGATCACCTTTATTGACCTCCACTGTCCAATAAGCAGATTTGGCATCTAAAACAGTGAACCAATGAGTACCGGCTAGTCTGTCTATAGTTTCATCAAGCCTAGGCATGATCTTGTTAAGGTTACGAAAGTCTATACAAAACCTTATTCCTTCATCTTTCTTCCACACCAGGACCACAGGAGAGAGCTATGGTGAGGTAGAAGGCTTGATTATACCCTCACGCAACATTGCTTCACATTCTTGCCATATGGTGTCTTGTGCACTTTCTGGCAGCCTCCACTGTCGGGTACGGATAGGCCCATCTGAAGTTGTAATATTGTGGTTAATGTCTGGGATACACCTTACAGGGGTATCCTTATCAAAGAGATTAAAATGCTTCTCCAAGACCTTGAATAACATCTCACGCCTCACTGCTCCTAGATGTTCCAGGTTCTCAATTGGAATTATTCCCTTCACCCCAGAAGGAGTTTCAATATTATACACATCCATGCTTACTGGTGGAAAGATATCAAAGTCACTGCGTGAATAACAAAAGTCACCAAAACCATAGTGCTCATCAAATTCATCAGGGAAGTCCTCCCAAGTCACAGTATCACTATGTTCAGTATCACCTGGAATGTCGACCGAGTCATTATTTGAATAAACATTCTCAATCCCTGATACACTGGCCAAACTCATTCCCACTTCTGGGAACCAATACCTTTGCAGTCTTTCCTTGCACAAATCCATGTGGATTAGTGAATTCCTTGGGTCTAAGAAACAAGTGCACAATATATCACTTACATGCATCTGAACAAGAGGACGACCACGGCTATTTTGTTTCTCCAGAACCATTACCTTGTGAGCCTGGGGTTTGGTTTTCGGATCTTTGTCTCTGTTCAATTGGTCTCCCTGTATGAATCCCCTCACATGCTGGTGAATACCATGTCCGGCTGTGAGACGGGGAAAAGGGACATTGTCTGGCAAAATGGCCTGTTTCTTGACAATTAAAGCATCTAAGAGCCCTCTGATGCAATCTGCACTCTTCAGTATTATGAGAATTGGTTTGATGATACTGACAATACTTTTCCATTGAAGCAACCTGCCTTAATCGTGCTGGTCAGGAATCATGAGCATTTGGGACTGAAGGTCCATCTCTGGAAGTAGTCATATGCAAGTTCCAAATGCGTTGTGCTGCATCTACAAGGGAGGGCAAAGAATCGTCTTCCTTTAAATCCAAGGCTTCTCTTAACCAGTGTGGAAGTCCTTGAAGAAATGCCCTTCTGATTAATTCATCTGGCACACTTATTGCAATTGGGTAATCTTGATAGCCTTGGTAAACCAACCCCTCGATCGAGACAAAAAAAATCTAAAGGGGCTTGGCCTGCCGCTAATCTTAAGCTTTGCAAATGTTTAAAAATCTCAGTGCTAGAGCAAGTTCCCCGAAATTTAGCTCTTACTAAAGCCTTAAAATCTAACCAGATGGTAATACCATAAAAAATTGGCGAATTTATAATTAAATCTGCAGTCCCCCTGCAAGAAGCTCACGCTGCGCGAATGTAAGCTACTACACTTGCAGGGTTCACAATATTTTCTATAGCTCTCAGCCACGACTCTACTTCTTGATTCCTCCTTAGAGGGAAAGCTGCCGATACTTCTGCTTTAAAGTGCAGTACAGAATCTTCTCTATGAACTACGCATTCTACTGTCGGGGTGATAGGTGCCAGATTAGAAGAATTATGAGGGCTGACTTCCTGTAGCAAGTTCTCATATCGTTCAGCAAGAGTAGCACAATGCTGTTCGAATTCATTGCACAGAGTGGTTAGCTCTTCATACATTGAAAGATCCATGTTAACTGGATTGTTATCAATAGGCACAGTAGTATTACTTGAATTAGACATACTGAGATTTCCTTTACTTTGTCTGAGTTTTTTGTTTCTGTTTCCGACCTTAACCTGGTTAATTCGTCCACGAACGCAAGGTATTATGTACTTAATACTGGTTCAGCAAATTAAATTACCCCTCATGAAAATATCCAAAACCATGCATTAAGGTACAAACAATAGAAAAGCTCTAAAATGCGAATACTCTATCCAAGGCTAATATTATAACAGCAGTTCAATATCCATAAATCTGATGCCCACTTAATCATGAATAGTACGAAATCTAGCTGCCACCACCTGGTTAATTCGTCCAAGAACGCAAGGTATTATGTACTTAAAGGAAGAGGCGTGTTGAAGGGTGTGAGCGAAGTTATAGAAAGCAAGTGTAAGTGTATAGAAGTTACCAAGGCTCAAGGGTCAACACTGGTTAGTGTGGTTATGTCTGAGATGGAGTGCGTGTCAACCTGAAGTCGATAGAAGTTAGATTTAAAGATTTGAACTCGTGCCCATCTGAGTCTGGATAATCCTATGGGTTATGCCATGATTCAACCCCGGGGGCTCCCTTTTTCTTGTGTTCCCTTAAATTCTCCCTTATGTTTTACATTCTATATACAAAGGCAGAGTCAGGCAGGAATACTGGCGTTTCTGAATTAACTCTTAAAATGGAATTTAGACTGGAAGCGGAGGGGATGCATGATGGGGTCTAAAAGTATTAAATCCATCTTTACAAAAGGTTTATTTCAATAAACGGGCTGAAAGCAAACAAATAGAATACATTAACCACTAAAAATGACGAAAAGAATTTAAAAAAAAGCACCAAAAACCACTGGGTTGAAATACAAAACATTTAGAATGAGATATAATATTTATTGCAAAAGAAAGCACATCACCCTATAAAGATTCAGAGAAAAAAAGTTAATATGCCACCTTACCGCCTTATCGTACTCTTGCGACCAGACCAGGAACCCATCATGACTGCCAGCCTCACGACTAAAAATGCTCTCCCCTCCTTTGACTCTTCTTTCTTTCTTTCTTTGTTGGATTTCTTGGCTATCAACCATCGGCATGTGGCCAAGGTTATTAAGCCAATGGATCCTATTTATTCTATCAATCTATATAAGGTCATAAAGTTTTGTCTCCCTTAGAAAAGTGATTACTTTACTGATGATTCTTTCATCATACTATCATCTGATAGTATATTTGATAATGTAAAGTCTATATTTTTAATTCTGAAGTAAGAGGTGGTGGATGGTAAGGTTGGTATTGCATTGGGGGCACCGTGGAGGGAAATTCTTTTCTATGTAGGGAGTGAGGTGTGTCAATCTTGTGGCATTGACCCTAAGGCGGGCCAACACCACCTCCTCCCTTCTTTCTTTTCTGTGGGCTGTCCCCCACGGCTCTATTGCAGGATTGATTTTATTATATAATTGTAGGTTGGTTCACTCACTTTGCCACAGGAGATGGATTTTTGCATTTATAAGAGACACAAAACACCTGATATCTGTATGGACTATGCTAAGGTCCAGATCACCAGTTGACCCAGCTAATTTGTCAGCCTGCTCATTGCCATGAATACCAGAGTGGCCTGGTACCCATATTAGCTTGACTGATTTGTTGGCACCATGTAGGTTACAAATTATATTACCCAGTAGTTCAATTTTAGTGGTTTCTAAGGATTTAATGGCTTTAAGTGAACTTAATAAATCTGAAAAAATAACTATTCTATCGTGGGTCGTCGATAGTGCAAAATCAATAGCTTTGCAAAATGTTAGCAAGAAAGATCGATGTATGATTCGGCAGTCTGAACTTTAGTTCACATTCAGTCGACCATACACCCGCACCCACACTTTCATCTGTCTTGGAGCCGTCGGTATATATATGAAAGAAAGGGAAATGTTTAACAAGGATCTTTCTGAACCTCTGGCATACCTCCACCTCCGACGCCATGGCCTTGGCTGATGGAAGCCAGGCTTCCATGATAGAAAGGTTGGGGGTTTCCTATGGTGCTATATTTGAATGAACCAGGGTATCGATGGTAGAGAGATCTATATCGACTTTCTTGACGAGGTCGTGAAGTCTCTTGGCAAAGGGCCTAGTGCCTCTATTGCCATTAGGGTGGCTCGGGTCTCGAGCCACCTTTGCGGCATATGTCAGTGCCAACTGGACGCATCTGAGTCGGAGGGGAGGTACTCCTGACTTTTCAAACTTGTTTTCGATGCCGAACCATACACGATTGACCCATAATCTACTTTAGTCCTAATCAGGGCTTTATATATCATTAGCAAACACTTTCTATCAGCTCCCCTTTTATTACCAGAAATTCACTTTAATAAATTTAGTGCTCTTTGACATTTATTTTTTAACTGACCAATGTGGTCTTTCCAGTTGAGTCTACTATCAAAGAGTAGACCAAGAAATCTATCAGAATTTTGAATATGTATTGGGTGGTTGTCTAGAGTTAGCCTGATGTTCGGCCATACAAAAGGGTTTACTGCAAAAGGCACTACACTACACATAACAAAATATGTACAAACAGAAGTGAGAGAGGATCTGGCGGGGCAGGCGAGGTCACATGGTGGAAGGGAGCACACAGGTCAAAGTCACGGGACAACTGCATAATTTTTGGCTGGTGCTCTTTTATTTGCCACGCCGATGTAAAGGCCCGATACCCTCGTTCCCCACGAGGTGTATGAGCCAATCGGAAAGGACCTAAGCCCGCCGCTCGGAGTGAAGTAAGCATTGGCGAAGGTCCAGAGTAATTTCGCAGTTGTGACATATCTCTCTTCTTTCTTTAAAATAATCTTCCAAGAATTGGAGATTATTTTCAGAGAGCCACAACTGCGAGATGCCTACACCGAGGCTCCGAGGTCCTACATCCAGCGGTGATGTGGCCCCAGGACCTGCCCTTCCATCACCTACACTTCCAGCGATCACGGTCCTGCCTTCTGTCACGCTTGCTGCACCATCGCTCCTCCAACGGTCCCTCCACTCCCGGTAGCTTCTCCGGCGTCTCCTCGGCATGTCCTCGGCAGGCAGCTCCTCCAGCAGTCTGATGCCCACAAGACCCTTGGGCAACTACCTCCTCCCCGTATCTCTACCTCCCTCACATTCTATGACTTCTACGAGCCCTTCTAGGTCTCATTCTATCATCATGGAATTGCTTTCGGCTTGCTTACAGATTACCTCGACGCACACATCTCGTGGCCCCATCTTACACATCATCCCGCTCATCAAAACATTGCATTTGGGTTGACAATGATGGTTTGGCGCACTTAGTGGCGCGGGAGTCTGTAGTAATTCCGCCTTTCTATGACGTTCTGGTTAATGTAACGGCCTCAGTTGGTAAATATGGCACATGCTTGGTCTTCCCTGAGAATTGTCGAGTAAAGGGGACATGTGTTCTTCCCTCTCTGTATATGCGGGAGGGGAGTGCGCAAGTCCATGTGATGAACTTAACACCTGCCCCTTTGTCAATTGATAGTGGTGTCAGATTAATAGATTGTGAGGTCACGGATCTCCTGATAGCTGAGTTTGAACTTCCACGTCCCCTGATTCAGCTAACCCATTCTCTGCAGCATTAGCAAAAGCTATGCAGGGGCCATTCTCATTTAGCGAGGGTAAGGAGATACTAGGCAAGTTCTTAAATCAATACCCCGACATTTTACCGACCAAGGACCGTCCGTTAGGCAGAACCTGGAGCTAAGCCTGTGTATATTCCGGCATACAAGATTCCACACAGCAGGCGTCAGATTCTGGAAGAGGAAGTGCACGGTATGCTGCAACAAGGGCTGATTCAACCTTCGACCGTTCCGTCACCTTTTCCTATTCCTAACCTTCGTCAGCTCTTGCAAGACATTGGTGGAAAGAGTAAGGTCTTCTCCTCCATTGATCTGGCGAAAGGTTTCCTTCAGGTACACTGCATTCTCGACACATGTGGGTCACTTTGAGTTCCTGGTGTCACCTATGGGTCTCAGGAACTCTCCTCTGACGTTTAGTCGTCTTATGGCTCTCGTCCTGCAGGGTTTAATTAATGATCAGGTTCTAGTCTATTTAGACGACATTTTGGTTTGTTCACCTTCTATCAAGGACCATGAAGCGCGGTTGCGCAGTGTTTTTCAGCGACTTTCGGAAGCGGGTTTAACAATTAATCTGGCCAAGTGCAAATTCTTCCAGTCGCGTTTAGATTTCCTCAGTCATTCGGTTAGTGCTGTCGGTATTGCCCCTAACGAGGCCAAGGTAAAAGCTGTCAGTATGTTTCCCATTCCCTCTGATGCAACACAGGTAAAGTCGTTTCTGGGGTTAGCAGGTTTTTATAGACCGTTCATTAAGGATTTTGGGAGGATCGCTGCACCTTTGACAGACCTCCTCAAGAAAGACGTCCCCTGGCGCTGGGGCGAGGAGCTGGTCAACGCATTTTCAAAGTTACAATATTGTCTATCGCACGCTCCCGTTCTTGCATTTCCGAGGTTTGATCTCCCCTTCATTCTCCACACAGACGCGTCGAATGTTGGGCTAGGAGCCGTTTTAATGCAGGAGCACGAAGGGAATCTGCATCCTATCGGGTTTGCTAGTAGGGTTTGCACTAGTGCAGAGAAAAAGTACTCGGTCACCGATAGGGAGATGTTGGCGATTGTATGGGCTCTTAAGTACTTCAGAGATATTATACTGGGGTACAAGGTCATGGTTCACACAGACCACATGCCGCTCATGTCGCTTAATGGCAATGATCCGTATGGTCGTAGGGCACGTTACCAGGATATCCTGGGCGATTTCGATGTGACTTTTGTGTATATTCTGGGCCGCACAAATGTCGCCGCTGACACGCTGTCACGTGCGGCAATCGAAAACTTGCAATATTTGAGTTGGGACGACACTGCTGATTTCCCCCCTTCATTTAGCTTACCTTCGTCAGCTGTTGTGAATAGTGCTTCATAGGTTCCTCCCTTGGAACCGCTGAATAAAGATGAGGTATATGCTGCCCAGCGTGCCGACAAAATTTATGGCCAGATCATTCGAGCCTTAGCCAAGGGCACGGCAGTTCCCAAGTTTAAAGGGTTGCCGGTTAAGGATTTTTTTCTTGACGATACGGGACTGTTATTTCGGAGATCCCAGCCGAAGCGAATTATGGGTCGCAGACGGATTGTCCGAGAGGTCCTTGTGGTGCCGGAAAGTTTAGTGCCACGTGTGTTGAAGTATGCTCATGAATACCATGAGGCAGCGCATTGTGGTGTTCATAAGGCAGTGCAGTTGACCCGTAACCGATTTTATTTTCCGCGATTAGTAATGAGGGTTGGTAATCATGTCAGGTCTTGCAAGACGTGCCCCTTGTACAAGGGTCACACAAGCGATCCCGCGCCTGCGCTAAAGTTCGACATTCCGGATTTTCCCTGGCAGAAGGTGTCATGTGACACTTTGTCTGGTTTCACCACATCACGGTCTGGCAACAAACACATTCTAGTGATCGTAGATAATTTTTCTCGCTACTGCGAGTTGGTGGCGGTTCCGTCAAAGGCTGCGGTACACATCACGAAAGCATTTCGTGACGTAATTTGTTGCCGTCACGGCTGTCCACAATATTTAAACGGTACCGAGTTTGTAAATCAGGTGTTTGCCAGTCTCATGCAGCAGCTAAATGTGACGCAGGTGAACGTTTTGCCGTTCCGTCCACAGGCTAATGGCATTACAGAACGTTTAAATAGATCCATTCTCACCATTTTGCGTCTCCCCACCGTGCAGTCGGCCATCAATTCTACCTATCACTCTTCCCTCGGCGACAGTCCGCACTTTCTTCTCACGGGACAGGACAAGCGACTGCCATATGAACTCCTGGAGATGAGGCCGCGTCCCCTCTATGCAGACAACTATGCTGAGTATTTGGTTTCTCGACAGCAGCGAGCGTTTCAGCAAGCAAAGGCGTTCCTGACCAGGTCTTATGACAGAATAATTGAGTACCAGCATAAGATCGCTCGTGCGAAATCTATCGGGGTCGGTTCCTTGGTATTTAAGGAAAATCATGCTCATACTACTATTCGGCCTAAGCTTTGTCCGTTCCATTTTAACGTCCTGAAGCTGGCTGATCAGTTTTATCAGTGTCAGGAATCATGATTGTCCTCTCATTGGTCATCCTTGCTTTGATACATCATCCTTTTTCTCCTTTACTTGCACTAGTCCTCGAGAGTTAGCGAGTTCGTCAGATATATGTGTTACTCCCGCAGAGTTTTGTTTCTATCTCTAATATTAGCTGCGGTTGCATGCTATTACCTGCACCGCTCATTCTAGGACGGACCATTATCATCCTATTCCTTTTCTCTTCTAACTGGTTATTGTGATATATTCTTTATGCTGGTCGTACGAGTGGTGAGTGATATATGGCTCTCCCTTCCAAGGATGACATGTAACTCTGCAGTGAAGATCGAGGCTGCTAGAGAAAGACTGCCAGATGCAGTCTTCCATCTGCTCACTGCTGCAAAGCCCACACCATTTTCAGATTTCGTACCATCTGTATATATTGCATCTGATCCTTGGTACTTAGAAATGTGCTGAAGAAATCTCTCAGACTTCTGTTTCAGATCTCTCCCCTTTCCCAATTCCGACCAAATCCAGCTCAACTTGATTAGTCCAAGAGGGGAATTGGGGAATTCCAACAGCCAGAACCTTAGTGAGACTTAAATTAAGCTCTTCCACAAGATTCCTCATTCTCCTACCATAGGATCGGCTATCCTCAAGGGGGTTGAAAACCAATCTGGATGTAGGAGATCCCGGAATCCTTTGTAGTCTCTTGTGGTAAATCAGGTTCATGTAATCCCGGTGTAATGAAAGAGGTGGTTCTCCACTCTCAGCATACAGGGACTCCACAGGTAAAGACCTGAAAGCCCCAGTACAGATTCTGAGAGCTTCATTATGAACTGAGTCCAACATCCAACAGTGGGAGTTGCAGATGAATAAGCTTCACATCCATAATCAAGCGCTCGGTAAAGCCATAGAAGCGTTTTGCGGTCAGCACCCCAAGATAAATGTGAAAGAACCCGCAAAATACTAAGTGCTTTTGTAGCCTTCACTTTTAACTGTTTGATGTGAGGCACCTATGTAAGTCTTGAGTAAAAAATTAGACCCAAGTACTTCACCTCTTGGACAAATTGCAGTGGGTTTACGCCTAAATAGAGGGAAGGATGGAACTTTCCTCTTTTGTGGAAATGTATAGCCATGGTCTTGCTTGGAGAAAATTTGAACCCTGTATGTTGCCCACTGTACAACCTGATTTATTGCAGTCTGCATGTGTCCTTGCACATCCTGTAAGCTTCCTCCTGAGCAGTACAGTGTAAAGTCATCCACATACAGATTACATGAGACTGCACTTGGAACAACCTTTGCGATGTCATTTATAGCAAGGGCAAACAGGGTCCCCCTTAAGACCCCCCTTGGGGAAAACCCTTCCGCTGATCCCAGGTTTAGGAAAACGTTTCCCTCCCCGAACTTAAATTTTCCTGTAGGGGAAGCTTTTATGAAGGTAGGAATGTCCTTTTTAACCAATGCATACAGCTTCATGAGAGCCATGTTTCCAAGTAGTATCGTAGGCCCTTTTTAAGGCCACGTGTGCAAAGGAATTTTCTGTATCGGGTTTCCATCCTCACAGGCATCTGGGTAATCTCAATTTCTAAACCCCATATGATTTTGGGGGTAAACCCGTTTTCTTTTTTTTAGAGCCCAACCTGAAAATTTTCCTTTTTCCCATCAGCTTGCAGACGCGGGTGGGGGGGAAAATTGGTTGTATTTCCCTGGGGGGGGAAGCATTTTTGCCTTTTTAGGAACGGGAATAAATTAGCTTCTCCCATGGGGATGGCAGGCCCTCCCTTAGATGGTATTAAAAGGGTCTAACGGAAAATTCGGGGGCCTCTTGGTGTGAGATATCATTGGTTTGGGAATATCGTCACTTCCTGGGGCAGTTTAGGCAAGCTGAAAACAGACCCTCCCCTTTGCAAAAAAGGGCCCAAGATATGGAAGTTCTGCTGAAATTACTAAAAGAATGACACTAGGTGTTTTCCCTTTTTCAGCCAAAAAAGTGGAAAACGAGCAGTGTAATTGCTCCAGAGGGGATCTCTGCCAGGGTTTAGTAGCTCTTTGGGAAAAACATTTTTTTTGTCGTGATGTTTACCCATCTACTGCAGGTGGTGACGGGAAATGCTTTTTCCGCGATCTTACGCCCCTTTTGAAAGGGGGTTTCCCAAGTTAATTGAGGAGCTTGTCTCCACGACGCGTCAAACTTTTTAGAACCCACCGGGCCCCGGGCTGGGTCTTTTTGTAATGATAAAGGGTTTACTGCTGGGGGCTTTCATTTTCAAACCTGCTAATGAGTTTTCTTGCCTGACAGTTTGTTGGGCATCATAAACCCACCAGGGTACTGGAGGTCGGGGGGAAAATGCCGTACTTTTGAAATGGTGCTTTTGCTGCAAAGGGAAATTTCGTGATTGAAGGGATTAACCATTAAAACACACGGAAATCATTCCAGATTATTGCAATACGCATTTGATCTAAAAAGTTTCCAGTCCCGTTCAAGTTGCCATCCTGCACCCCATTGACAAATACCATTCCCCTCCTCCAAAATTTTTGGGGAAAGTGGTCGTTCCATGTAAGTTTTCCCATGACCTGCAAGTGAATTCAACTGTGAATGGGTAAGCTATTGATGGTCTATTTGGAGAAGTCCAGTTTGAAATTTAAAAAGGTTGGGATTTCCCATTGTTCGTAAAACGCACTACTTTTAAGAACAAGGCCCCAAAGGCCCTTCCTCGGGGGTTTGCCCAAAGTGTCTCCCCAGAGGTGATCCGCCCCTTGAAGTCTCCCAAGAGTAGATATGGAGTGGAAACTTCAATAGTTTTTCCAAATCATTAATTTTCAGATTATGTGGAGGAATTAGGGAGCAACAGTGAAAGGTGTGTCATCCCTATTCTCACACCTTCCCTGCAGTGTTTTCTGCGGGGGAGGGCCCTGGAAAGGGGAAAATCTTGACGTACCAATTACTGCACTCCTCCATGAGGCCTTGTAAAAGGTCCCAAAAGGGCTTGAACTTGGAATCCTCTCGGGAAAGGGTACAATTTTCTTTTTAAAATCTTTTAGCATACAAAACTGGTATAAAAGTATCAGATGTTCAGTCTTCCTTTTGCAGAATTCCCTGCAATTTCCATTGGTAGGGTTTTTCTTCATAGTTTTTGGCACACTTTGGTAAAGGGTTTGCCCCAACCTTTTGGCGCCCCTTTCCATGACCCGGGAAGCCCTTTTTAATGGTTGTTTACGTGTGGAAAAAGTTTCCCCCGGTTTTTCCTTTTGGGCAGGTAAGGGTTTTTTTGCCTGTGCAAAGAAGGACCTGAGCCCTTTTCTTTAGGGGCATTTGTTAGCAGTGGAGGCCCCTGTGGTGTGTGGCAGCTGGAGTCTTTTGCACATTTTAAAGGTCCTTTACCGGGCAAGGGGGTGTGACCTTTATTCAGGCTTCCCTAGCAAGAGGCCCCCGGGATGTGGTGGGAGCTGGAGGGTCACTGTTTAGGCCTGGAGCCTTAATGAGACTCCAAAGACCTTACTTTGGGGGAGTCCCCGTAACCTTGTCTTACTCCCTTTTTTGGGGGAACACTCACCCAAAGGGAATGTCACAATTGGGATGAGGAGGGTTAAAGGAAGTGGGAGAGGGTGTGTTTTTATGAAGCATTGGGGGGCAAGGGTTGGTGGGGAAAGGGGGAGGGGGTAAACCCAAGCAAAGGCCCCACCTGGCGTGAAAAAGCACACGGGGACATTTCCCTTTGCCTCTGGAAAATAAAATTTCTCCTTGCCCTATTACCAATACTTTCCTTTTCAAATTTTACCTTTTACTTGCTTTTAAGAATTCATGAGCTTCTTTTCGTGGTACGAATATTGGAAACCTGGGCAGTTTCATCTCCTTTATGAACCCCTTTTTACCCCACTTTACACAACTTTGGGGTTTCCCCTTTTTTTTTAAAACGGCAAGAGTTGGCTCCATGCCCCCTAACCCTGGCAGCGAAGGGTTTGGGGACATATGGCTTTTCCTTTTAGTGGTCCATGCTACTTGACCGTTTGGAAAAGGGTTAAAGTGTAAAAATTTGAAGAAAAAATGGGGTCGACTGTTTCCTTACATGATTTAGGGTTTTGTAGGAGAACTCAACTTGAGCCCGGAATGTCCATACCGCAGCGGGGTTTACCCCATCTGGGGAGAAACCTCAACTATCAAGCTACCATCTCGCGTGGGGGGGTGAGGTCCGTGCATACTTCAACAATTTTTCGATGTACTTTATTTAAATATCAAGATCAATTGATACACCATCAATGTCTTCACTATAGGACTTACTAAGAAATGCTTTCATTTTTACCAGGGAGATTCCTTATGGATTTAGGAGGCTTTTCCCCTTCTTCTGTTTGGGGGACCCCCGGGGAAACCCTTTCGATTCCCCTTTTTTGCCTTGGAAGCTGGGAAAGGTTCCAAAGTGACAATCGTGATGTCAGAGGGAATGGTCAGGGGTTGCGAGGGGTTTAGGGAGAGTGCTAGATCTTTGTAAAAATTTTAAGTACTCATGCAAATTGGATTTCATTCCTCACCCCCCCCCACCATGGTGTCCAAGAGGGGAACTAAGTTGGGGTTCAAAAAACTCCCCAAAACCAAGGGGAATGAGGAAAAAATATGCAGCCCCTAGACCCGGGTCTGATGGCAGTCGCCCCGGGACCTTGGTACCGACCGATAGTGCGCTTTACCCTACCAATTTGAAACCCGACTTGCCGGCCTTGACAAAACCACCCCTCTAACCAGAAAAAAAGGACCAAAGAGGTGTGTGCTAGCTGCGGGGACAGCGTGCAGCATCGCAACCCCAGGGGCTCGTCTCCTGGGAATGGGAGCCAGCACGGCAAAAAAAACAGGGGGAACCCCTCCCTGGTCCAAATGGGAAGACCCCGGGCCTCTCCGTATGGGTACCCCCTGGTCCCGGTCACCAGATCATTTTGGGCCCAAGCCCCCCCCTTAGAAAAGGGGGTTCGTAGGGGGGGGCAAGAGAGACCTTTTCCTGCTTTTTAACTCCCGGGCCCCTCCCGGTGGGTTTTGCAAGCATTGGGGGCCAGGGGAGTTACCTGCTCGCTTGTTAAAAAGATTTGGGGAGTAAATTACCTAGCCCGGGAGCCTAACCCACCAACAATAGGTTAACATCACATTAACCGTGGCCTACATCCTTCAAAATGAGATGATGTCCTGAGTCAGATTGGGGGGGGGGTGAATTGGACCCGATATGGTAGAGTAATTGAGAAAATTGGGCCGCACACCTTTCCCGGGCATTTTTTGTCCCAGATTTTTGGGTTTTTGGTTTTTTGGGGTCTTGTCTTTGGTCGTGCACCTAACCATTAAGAACGAGAAAAGGTAAAAAGTATTATGTAGACCTTTTTGTAAAGTTTTTTTTCTTTCTTTTCAGAAGTTTCCCCTTTTCA